>NC_089490.1:294646617-294949647 GCF_036850765.1 Saccopteryx bilineata
AAAATCAAAGATGAAAATGTAATTCTAAGTGCTTTTTTTGACAAAGAAAAAGAGACAGAGAGAGGGACAGATAGGGACAGAGAGACAGGAAGGAAGAGAGATGAGAAGCATCAATTCTTTGTTGCGGCTCCTTAGTTGTTCATTTATTGTTTTCTCATATGTGCCTTGACCAGGGAGCTACAGAAGAGTAAGTGACTCCTTGCTCAAACCAGCGACCTTTGGGCTCAAGCCAGTGACCACAGGGTCATATCTATGATCCCACACTCATGCCAGCAACCCTCTGTTCAAGCTGGTGATTCTGCACTCAAGCCGCAACCTCTGGGTTTCAAACCTGGGTCCTCTGTATACTAGTCCAGTGCTCTATTCATTGTGCTACTGCCTTGTCAGGCTAATTCTAAGTACTTTTTATTGCATTGCTGAAATCTTTCCCTTAGTACCTCTTATCTTTGTGTTCCATGAGCTACTACTGTGCACTTAAATATATATTTTTTTCTGTCTTGTATTTTATTTTTAATTTTGTTATTTACAATCAAAGAGGCCAACGTGATTTTAATGTAAGCCTTGAATAAAAGCACAAAAAATAATTTTTTTCTAATAGCAATATGCTTACCAAATCACTATGTGACTCTGAGCAAGTTAGGTAAACTGTCTTGTGTAAAATGCAAGCAATAATATTCCTACCTGTTGTGACAATTAAGTAAATTAAATTAATAAATATAAAATGCTTAAACAGTGCATTTACATAGTAAGCATTATGTGTTTTGATTCCTGTTTCTAGCATTGCCATTTGGTAGGAATTTAAATGTTTGTCAATTCCATATTATATGCCATCGTTAAATGCAAGAGGAAGCAATAGCGTCCATTTGATTGTATTAGTTTCTTTTGCTGTGGACTTGGTCAACAGTGCTTCATTAAGCAGGGGAGTGGATAAAGGAGAACATCTTAAATAATTACTCATAAATCAGTGCTTTATTTGATCAATGCAAACCTATTTAAAAAAATTTTAAGTAAATCTTTTAAAAAATGTTTGTCACATTTTAGGTTGCTCTTTCTAATATATATGTACCCCATTAACGTTCTGGAAATAAATGCAATAACCCTCAATAGTTAGAATGTTGAAAAGTAACACTTTAAATAGGTCCCAGTTCCTTTCCCTGATTTTATATTCAACACCACCTGCTGCTTTAATATAAAAAGATATTTAAAATGAAAATAGTTCATTATTAATGAAACATGCAGTCAAGGTCACAGTAAGTTCTTGTCCACAATGGACTACTTCCTTTATAGATTCTTAGCCTTCTCTTGAAGAAGTGTTCAGCTTTAAATAATAAACTAAACTGTCTTGTGTCAGAATGTAGGCCAGGTGGCCAGAAAGATAACATGACAACTTTAGGAAGGAATTTCCTACTCCTTCATACCTTATGAACTAATTCTTTTATTCCCCTTCAAATGCTGGCAAGCAAAGCAAGAATGTTCTTCTGAGAGCATGGGGAGAAAAAGGAACATTCCAACACGTTATGGCAAATTCGTGAGTGAATACAGCCATATATTTCTAAAACCAATCAAAGTGTTGCCCTTTTATTCTTTCTTGAAAAGAATAAATTCATAATTTAACTTTATATAAATATATATAATTATATATATATATTTACATACATATTTTCCTCCCGAATAAGCAATGTGAACAACAAATCTAGGAACCCTAACTCTAAGCTGTTAAGGGGAAAATGGGAAACTATCCTATTTACCACAATCTGAGTAAAATTTAAAAATTCTCACAATACAATTAAGATACATAAAATAGATGCATGTGATATATTAAGCTAATTTTTTTAAACTAACATTTCTTTTCTTCAAAGTTGCTTTGGGAAATTGGCATCAATTGCTATATGCAGCCCTGTCAGTAGACTTGTCACATTTGTAACATTTCTCTAGTGGTGGCTTAGGTAATGTTCCTCATCTGTAAAACACTGAAAATTAAGTGTGTCTATGGTCTTAGGTGCTCAATTTGTACCCAGGCTGCTTGGACTATGAATCAGGAAGAAGAGGATCCCCCAGAAGCTGGGGATCATGTTAATTTTATATTGCTTTCCCGTTTTGGTACTATAAAAATTACCATAAATGTAGTGGCTTAAAACCAGATACATTTAGGATCTTAGAGTACTACAGGACAAGTGTGACAGGTTTCACCCAGCTAACATCAAAGGGTTGGTTGATAGGGGAGGGCTGTGTTCTTTTCTGGAAGTTCTAGTGGAGAACTGGCTTCTTTGTCATTTCCAGCTTTCAGAGCCTACTCTCAAGTTTTGACTTAGAGAACCCTTTCTTCAACTTCAAAAGCGCAGGTTGAATTCTTTTCACATTGCATCAATCTGACTTCCTCCTCTGAACTTCTCTTCCATTTTTAAGTGGTAACAGTGGGCCCATCCATATAATCTAGAATAATCTCATTATGTTAAGAATAGCTGTTCAGCAACTTTAACTGCCTTTTTCTATATCACAGAATATAGTCACAGGTAGCTGGGATTAGGAGGTGGATATGCAGGGCAGTGATTTTCAACCTTTTTTGAGCCACGGCACAAATTTTACATTTACAAAATCCTGGGGCATACCACAAAATGACACTCTAACACAGTACATATTATACATATAGTTAATAATATAGTTTCTAAATGTATTTATACTCACTTAGTGTGAAACCTGGGCCTGTTTCGATTAACACAAAAGGGATATCCTGACAAGAATGGTAGAAAGACCGCACAAAGCTCTTCCTCAATAGTTCTCAGTCTCTCTCTGTTTTTAGTTTTTATCGCAGTCAAGCTTGAGAAGCTCAGCTCACATAGATATGTGGTTGAAAATGGGAGCAATGTCAAAGTAGCTTTGTTGCCCAGAATGGGGAACTCCTTGGCAGCAGATAACCAAAAACTGTCCAAAGGAAGATCAGCAAACTTTAGCTTTAAAGTTAGATAACATTGTGATGAATTGTGATGCATTGTATATCATCCTCTGCAGAGGCCTCTTTTAAAAAGAAAAAGGTCAAATATCTATATACACCATCAGGATAGACATAACCAGCAAAGCTGAGGCTTCATCTAGTGATGGCAACATTTACCTCCAGTCCTGACCAGGATTAGAAATCGGGACCATGGGGAGGAGTAGCAGCTTCAACTACTCGCCACAGCTACACAATGACAAGTGCGCGGCAGCCCGAGCGGGGACCTTCCTGGGTATGGATGAGAGGCGGCCTACTATTGGTTTATCTCTAGTGGTAGGGATGAATCCTAGAAGGTGATTGGTCAGTGAGCGTTCCCTGTGCCTCCACTCTTCCTGTCGCTGATAGCTGGAGGGATTGTGAGGGGAATGTTTATGTTCGGATGGAGGCAGCTGGCGGTGGGCCGGATAAATAGCCTCCCCGGGCCGTATCCGGCATGTGGGCCATAGTTTGGGGACCCATGTTTAATTTCCTATGGCACACCTGACCATGTCTCACGGCACACTGGTTGAAAAACAGTGATCTAGGGGATGAGGAGGTACATTATTCTGTTTATCACAGGGACAATATTTTCTGTGTTGTTTCAGTAGTACTGTTCAATGTTAATATTCATAGAAAACATAATCAATTGAATAACCAATTATCATTTTTTGATAAAAAGTTACACTAATGGATATTTAATGAACCCATTACTTGATATTCATGTAAGAGACTGGTTACTGCTAATGAAATGATAGATTAATTATTGGAAAAACTGTTTCATTTCAAAGTGAAATGAGTAACAAACTATGGATGTAGTTTACTCTATTATTGAAAATCAAAATAATGAATGTCATATGCAGTATTCATTATTCCTTTGATGAACTAAGTTTAGCAGTTTTATAAACAACCAAGCAAATTTTGAATATGGGCATATCATAAAACCAACTAGAGTGTTTTAAAAATATATGAATAAGGTAACTTAATGGGGAGGTAGAGAAACTAAATAAGACATTGAATTGATTAAACAAAAATAAATCAGTTGCTAATTTTAAATTAAAAATCAATGTTATCTTTTTTAAAGATCTAATTAATCACACATCTAGCTAAGCAATGCATGAACTAATCTTAGAGTGCACAAAACGTAATGCTTCAGGCTTAGAATATCCATTTTTGAGAATTATTTCAATTTAAGTATTATTTTGCTAGAAATAACAAAAAATAAGCATTTGTAGTAACCTTGCATAAACATCATTTTATGTCTTCTGTGCACCTGATATATAGTAAGGCTAATTATAAATATTTACTATGTATGAGAAGCAAAGATTTTATATACTTTTATTCATATAGTCTTCAATGAATTAACACTAGGAAGTCAATATTATCCCCATTTTATGGACTTAGAAACTGAAGCACTGAGAGATCAAATAATTTGTTGAGGATACAGTAAGAATTAGATCTGGCCTTTCTAATTCACTTACCCTTGCTCCATAACCTTAATTATTAAGCAGTATTCTCCTGCCTTCTAACTTTGATCATATGCAAATCTTTTCCCTCTTATATGTAAGATGCCTTACAGTTTGCCTTGTTGAGTTTTGAGCAGTTATTCTGAAGATATATATCATATATATATAACTATTCAATAATATATTACATATGATATATAATATATACTATAAATATATATGTGTGTTATTCATCTACTATATTTTCAACCTCAAGAAACACAGGCTTCATGCTTTCTCAATGCATAGATGTAAGCTATGCACATCAGTGTAAGAAGAAAAAGTCAGTTGCAGCTGGCTTGGTATTATTCAAATTGGAACTGGATGAGCATGTTTGCTATCACTCTTACTCAGTGTAATACTTTGGAAAGAGTACAAGATCAATATGACTATATATTAGTTTTCTGTTGTCTTATAACAAATCATCATAAATTTAGTAGTGTGAAACATCATTTATATTACAGTTTCCAGGTCAGGGTTCCAGACACAGATTAGCTGGGTACTCTGTTCAGGGTCTCCCCATGCTAAAATCAGGATATTGGCAGGGATTGGAATCCCATTTTAGGCTTGGAGTCCTTTTCCAAACTCATTGATCACTGGTAGCAGTCATTTCCTTGTAATTTTATAGGATCAGAGAACCTCATCTCCAAGAAACCACCCGTTGTTGATCAGAAACATCTTTCTGATGCTTCACTTTCTTTTAAAGGGCTCACCTCACAAAGTCAGGTCCACCCAGCCATGATAATTAATAACCTAATCACTGGAGTGATACCTTATCACAAACTGAAGAGGAGGAGATTACATAGGGTACATATATCAGGAGCAGAGAATTTAGGATGTCTTAGAGTTCTGTCTAGCACAGATCATTTTCTCAAATTCAATACAGATATTATAAATGTCTGTTCTACCAGGTGACCAGATTAAAAGATACTCTAACTCTTAATAATAATCAATCTAATGGCTAAAGTTTTAATATCCAGATGCATGCTTTTCATGTATATTGCAAATGTAGAATGCTAATGTGTTTTGTCTATTTGAAAATAGTCTTTAAGTTATATGGATTTTCTCACCCTTGAATGTCTTCATTTTTATTCTATGTCAAACTGTCTTTTGTGAACTAAATATTTTTTGTTAAATATTTTAAGACTGAATTTTTTATACTGTGTTAACATATTTTAATATACTTATTATTACAACTTCATTCTGTTTAAATGGCAAATAAATTAACCTTCTGTTTAAATGGCAAATAAATTAACCTACATTAATAAAAAACAAACACAGGAGCGTAAGTACAATATAAGACATCTAAGAATTTAAGAGTCAAACAATATCTTTTTTTTTTTTTTTAATTTATTTATTTTTTTTTGCATTTTTCTGAAGCTAGAAACAGGGAGAGACAGTCAGACAGACTCCCGCATGCGCCCGACCGGGATCCACCCAGCACGCCCACCAGGGGGCGACGCTCTGCCCACCAGGGGGCGATGCTCTGCCCATCCTGGGCGTCGCCATGTTGCGACCCTCCTGGGTGTCGCCATGTTGCGACCAGAGCCACTCTAGCGCCTGGGGCAGAGGCCACAGAGCCATCCCCAGCGCCCGGGCCATCTTTGCTCCAATGGAGCCTTGGCTGCGGGAGGGGAAGAGAGAGACAGAGAGGAAGGCGCGGCGGAGGGGTGGAGAAGCAAATGGGCGCTTCTCCTATGTGCCCTGGCCGGGAATCAAACCCGGGTCCTCCGCACGCTAGGCCGATGCTCTACCGCTGAGCCAACCGGCCAGGGCGCCAAACAATATCTTAATCCAAGATGTCTATACTTTATAAAGAATAACTAAACTACCGTAGGTGCTTCAAAAATATCAGAAAAATCTAATAACTCTTTGGGGTGTCTCTGAGAGTGAGAAATTTAAGAGAGAGTTTAACAGGAGTAATAAAAATAATATTGTCATCTTTTACATATTTGTTTTTAGTCTTCGAACCTATTTTCCCATGGTGAAAAGACTCTGACTGTTGATCACATGCTCACTTTCTGGATGCCTGTGGGACACGGTATTGCAAGAGATACTTTCCAACTTCATGGCTGGAACCAAAATAATATTAGCTGAAATGTGGAATGGTCTCCCCCACTGAGACGAGCAGGCCAAGCATGGGAAAGCCTTATGTATTTTAGCATCTCCTGTGATAATTTTTAGACTTTTGTATGTCACATTACAAATTTCACCCGGTGGCAATCTACTGAGATGACATATGGCCACAGCATATGCTCGGCAACAACTTGACCCGGTACTGGAAGTTCACTGTAAAGATAAGCAACGTTAGCATTCCTCTACAAAGCTGGTGATTTGACTGAAAATATATCTACTTATTATTCATAGAAGGTAATCATGGGCTTTTTAAATAAGCATGTTGTTTTTAACAACAAAACTAAACTAATTTATATTGTTCATATAAGGTAATTGATCCCCATGAAACAAAATTAACTCTCATATTTAATTATCTGTTTATTACCTAGTTCTCTAATATTCAGCATATTTTCAAGAGAATATAATAAATACTGTTTATAGTCTCACGTTAGTCTGCTCTCTTCATGAGACATAATTTAAATATATAGTGATATATAGCTAAATACATAATAGTTGTTATTCTAGCACAGCTAATTGCCATAAAATAAAACAAACTACTATTAAAAGTATTTAGTATGGCCAAATTAATTAGATTATTATAAGAACTTTTGGTTACTCCCTTGGCTTCTAAATATAAATGTAGGTTTTGTTAAATATTATTGCCCTTCAAGTCATGTACTTTGCATTTCTTTTAAGGTATATCTAGCACTGTTTGTAATTCACATAAGACTCAGCTTCGATTAGGATCCAATACTATCTCGTAAGAAAGAAGTTCTGATTTATTGCATCTAGCATAGCCTTGTTACATAATGCATTGTTTCAGATTATTTATGATAGGTTCTTGAGGTCGTTCATCCTTTGGACCGATTAAATTTTTGTATTATTAACTATTTTCTACCATATTTAAAAAATTCTGTGTGTGCTTTTTACAACAGTTTTTGTTGTTGCTGCTGTTTGGATTGTTTGTTTTTGCTTGTTTCCTCCCTGTCATGGGATTCTTCCATTTCAGTCATCTGTTGCTGAGCAGCTAGTCTAATTCATGGACGGTTCCCACCTGACATCAGTCATGTTCTGTGGTTGTTCGCAGACAGCAATGGACATTCAGACTTCACAGTCCCAAATAACACAGATTTCAATTTTTTTCAGGACACATTTTTTATATTGGCTACCACACCGGCATCTTGTCACCTCCTTCAACAGATGTTGGTTGTTACCCTCCCTCTTCATGTAGAATTTAGTCTTTATCTGTGTATGATGTGAAGTTCTCTCCCCTTCCACGGTATCTACTTTTTCCAGATTTTTTGTTGGGAATACTTTTTATCCCATTGAATTGCTTTGGTAAATTTTCCCAGAAATTGAGTGTTGAGGTTCTATTTTTTTGTTCTGTGTTCTGCTGCATTAATCTGTCTATTCTTGACAAGTCTACCATATTATCAGGTAAAACGTACATCAAGTGATTTAATCAGGTAATGTGTGCCCTGAAACCCTGTTCTCTTTAAAGTAGATTTGTACTATTTTAGGTCCACTATATTTCCATATACAATTTACAATTGGCTTATCAATTTTTACTTTAAAAACACATTGCATTTGATTGGGATTACTTTGAAACTACTTATCAACAAGTGAGTATAGATATCTTAACAACACAGAATCAAGTGCATGAACATTGTACATCTCTTCATTAAGTAAGGTATTTTTAATCTCAACTATTTTTAATTATATTTGGTTTTGAATGTATACTAGAAATAACTTGATAAATTAAGAATCTTACATTTTTTATTCTGTTGTAAATTATATTTTAAAATTCTATTTTTCATTTTAATAAAATACAATTAAATTGTACACACTGACCTGTACCTGCAACCTTGTTAAATTTATTTATTATATCTATGAGCATTTTTAGATTCCTTAGTAATCTCTGTGATCTTCTGTCACCATAATACACATACAGTTTCTTCCTTTTCATTCTGCATTTTGGCTTTTTCTATTTCTGTCCTTCTTGCATTGGCTAGGGACTCTACTATAATGCTGATTAGAAATGATGAAAGAAAACATTCTTACCTTGCTCTACATTTTGGGAGAAAAGTATTCAATTCAATGATCAATACCAGTTATTATAAGGATAGCTGTAGGTTTTTCTTAATACTATTTATAATATTGAGAAAAATCCTTTTTTATTCTTTTGTAGATTTTTTTCTAATGAATTGATACTGAGTTTTTCAGAGACTTTCAAAATCAATTGTTCATATTTATATCCATCTATAATCTGTAATTTGGTGAATTGCATTGAGTATTATTCAAATGTAAAACCAATTTGTATTCTTAGGATAAAACAAATATGGTTCATAATGCATTTCATATACTGCACTGTTTACTATACTGGCTACTTTAAGGATACACGTGTAAGGATATTATTTTATCATTTATTAACTAATAAAGACATTAATTAATATGTATAGATAACATGTTAAGCATATATATATATATCTTTTCTCACTCTTTGTTCAGTTTAACTGGGGGTTTTGAATAGTTATTGCTGTTTCTAAAGCTCTCATTTTTATTTAATTGACATTTTATATTCTTTGTATACTTTACAAATAGCTGCTTTTACATTTTCTACATCATTTATTACAATCTTACCTTTTTCTAATACATTAATTTTGTGGTATGTATTTTTTTCTGTGAGACTCTGCAGCTGCAAAGATTTAGGCAAATTGCATTTTCATTTTCATTCAGAACCAAATAAGTTCAACTCCCTTTGTCATTGTATTTTATTTATTTTTTTATAGTTTAATGTATTTTAATAGCAAACTTACAGGAACAGCACAGAAGACAGACAATATTAAAAACATACTTGCATGTAGGACAACTCAGAAAAGTATAGTGAATGGATGAAATCTACTGTATAATAAAAATGCTACAAACACCATTTAGTTGCCAACAATAAGAAATTTACTTATTTTAAAGAAATCCAAATGCTGGCATTGTCCAGAAAAATTTAACAGGTTTATTTATATTGTTATAAAGTTGAACTGCTGAAACTAGTTCACTGAAACATTTTGACTTGCATTAATGCTTTATGTCCCCACGTTTAAACTTAAAAATTCACACATAAATGAAAATGGAAAAACTGCCAATACCTGATTTCTGTCCCCTATTTTCAACTTGTAATCATATACTTAGGTGCCTTTTGACCCCATGGGGAAAAAAAATCTAATGTTCAGAACTATCAATAACAGGAAGAAGAGAATTCTTTTTTAAAAAATAATGAAATGTTTCCCATCATAGTGGATTCTTAAGCACATTCTCCATGTATGCGGCATGCTAGCTGGATGTCTTTAGGCATAATTGTTACACCTTTGGCATGGATAGCACACAGGTTGGTGACTTTAAAAAGGCCAACCAGATAGGCCTCACTTGCCTCTTGCAATGCACCAATAGCTGCACTCTGGAAGCTCAGATCTGTTTTGAAGTCCTGAGCAATTTCTCACACCAGACGCTGGAAGGGAAGCTTGCGAATCAGAAGTTCAGGGAACTTCTGATAATGTCTAATTTCACTAAATGCCACAGTAACAGGCCTATAATGATGAGGTTTCTTCACCCCTCCAATAGAGGACACACTCTTGCCAGCAGCTTTGGTAGCCAGCTGCTTCCTAGGAGCTTTATCACCGTGGATTGTGGGCAGTCTGTTTGGTAAGAGCCATGGTATAAAGACCTCTTGACTTAGTCCCCTTCTCCTTGGGCTGGAGCTCAGCAAATTATAGGAGGCGCTGGCCTTAGAGAGAGACCATGGCGCGCAGTGTTGGCAAACACCGCCTTTGTCATTTTATATTTGATAATTGCATCAGAACAGTTTCTTAGTTTCCAAATATTGGAATTTTTTAAAGATATATTTCTGTTTGTTTTTGTTTTGTTTCCGTTTTTGTTTTAGGAAGAGAGGGAGAGAGAGAGATAAGAAGCATCAACTCATAGTTGTGGCTCCTTAGTTGTTCTTTGATTGCTTTCTCATATGTGCCTTGATCCTGGGCGCCAACTGAGCCTGTGACTTCTTGCTCACGCCAGTGACCTTGGGCTCACGCCAGTGACCATGGGGTCATATTTATGATCCTATGCTCAAGCCGGTGACCCCACACTCAAGCTGGTGAGCCTGCGCTCAAGCCGTGACCTCGCGTTTGGAAATTGGGTCCTCCGCATCCAAGGCTGATACTTGATCCACTGTGCCGCCGCCTGGTCATTGTTTCCTGATATACCCAGGCTTGTTTGTTTTTTTTTGTAATTGATAATTTTATTTATCTGAGGCCAGAAAGTGTATGTGTACTTGTGTTATAATTTTTAATTAATTGAGGTGGATGTTAAAGGCCCAGCATGAGGTCTATCATGGTGAATGTTTCAAATATATTTATACTTAAAAAGAAAATGTGCAATACACATTTTGGATGCACTGCACTGAGAAAATTACATTAAGTTAGTTGATTATGTGTCCAAATCTGTGTTTTGTTGATAATTTTAAAAATGTTTAATTTTAGAATAGTTTTGGACTTATAAAAATAATTGTAAAGATAGTACAGAAAGTTTCTATATACCTGGCTTCCAGTTTCTTCTAACATTTTATGTTAGTAAGTCCATTTATTACGATTAATGAACCAATACAAATATATGGTTATTAACTAAAATATATAGGTTTATTTCAAATTCCTTAATTTTTTCCTTTTTTTTAATTTTATTTATTCATTTTTTTATTAGAGAGAGAGAGAGAGAGAGAGAGAGAGAGAGAGAGAAAACAGGGGGAGGAGCTGGAAGCTTCAACTCCCATATGTGCCTTGACCAGGCAAGCCCAGGGTTTTGAACCGGCGACCTCAGCATTTCCAAGTCGACACTTTATCCACTGCGCCACCACAGGTCAGGTTCAAATTCCTTAATTTTTATCTAATGCTTTTTTTCTTCTGTTCCAGAATCCCTCCCAAGATACCGCATTACATTTGATTGTGACATCTTTGTAGGCTCCTTTTCGGCTGTGATAATTCCTTAGGTTGTTATTTGTGCTGAAATGGATAGTACATCCTTGGTCGCATGGCTGATGTAGTATTTGCCAAGTTTCGCCACTTAAAAGTTAACTGTTTTTTCCCCTTTCCTGTATTGTATTCTTTGGAAGAAGGTTACTGTTATAATCTACAATTACAAAGTGGCAATTTCTACACAATTTCCTTGAAGGCAGGCTACGTACATTAATTATGTGAATTTTTATTTGCACAAGGTTTGTTTATGCTAATAGCATTTATTTATAGATATAAATAATTTATTTATATCAATATAAATTTATGGATATTATTTTTATTTAGGGTCTTTACACAATATTACTTTATTTTATGCTCAAAATGCTAGCGTTCTTTCTGATACATGGTGTAATTTTGCCATATTCCCATAAATGCGTGTGGGTGGCTGAGTGGAGGTTTTTAATAACATATTATAGGATTATCTTTTATATTGTGTATTTTACGGGCACCAATATTAGATCAGCCATTTCTCTAAGGACCCTTGGTGCTCTTTATTGGAGAAGGGCATTAGACATGAAGATTTGGTTGCTGGGAAAGCTTGTTACTATGGAATACCTTTGCTCTTAGGCTCTTTCAGCTGAAAAAAGCCAGGCCATATATGCCTGTAAAGTACTATGTATTTTCACTTGTCCACATATACTTCTGTACGTGACCATCTGTATCTATATTAAGCTAAACATAAATTCATGGTAATATCCCCAACTACCATTCATTACCTTATGGCTCATTTTAGCCTCTTGGTCATGCTTATCTATAAATTTCTAGTCAGTAAAAAACTTAGTTCCCATCATATGTGATCCATTTACAAAAGGTTTCAGTACTGTATACATGAATAAAGAATCGATACTATTAACTTCCACACTCAAAGGAAGCAATTTCAATTAGTGTACAGTGCTCATGCACCATTTATTTTGCCTTTGGATTTACATACCACTCCTTTCCAAAGTTACTTACATCAACACTGTTTTCCTCACCACATTCAGTGAGGTTGTTTCATTTAGTTGTAGTACAGTTCAATTGGTTTATCACTATTTACATTTTTTCCCTGATATCCCCAAACTTCCTAAATAATTTCTTTAAAAACTGCATGAAATCTGGTTTACTCTTTATTCTATACTCAGATTTTCCAAACGCATAGTGTCATGCATCCACTCTAACAGCACCATACAGAGTGGTTTCACTGCTCTGAAAACCCAGGTGTTTCCCCTATCCAACTTCTTCCTGTCTCTCCCAAATCCAGGTCACTACTCTCTTTTTATCTTTATCTGTGTTTGCCTCTCAGAATCTCCTATAATTGGAAACTAGTATATATGTAAAGTTTTTAGACTAGCTTCTTTTACTTAGTGATACGCATGTAAACCTTATGTCACTTCATGACTTGTTAGCTGATTTTTTTCATTGCTGTATAATATTCTGTTATTTGTTTTGTTTTTCTATTCTCTTATTGAAAAACATCTTGGTTGCCTCCAAATTTGGAGGTTATGAATGAAGGTTCTCCAAATATTCAAAAGGAATTCTGTGTGTGTGTGTGGGTATGTCCTCAAAACAGGTGAATAAATATCTATGAGCATAACTGCTGGATCACATGCTAAGACTTTATCTAGTTTTGTCAGAAACTTTCAAACTATTAGATTGCATTTCTATCAGCAGTGAATGAGGATCCATTGCTCTATATTTTCACTGAAATCGCTAGTGTCAGTTTTTAGATGTTAGCCATTCTAAAGATGTGTATCTTCTTAAGATTTCAATTTATTAGTTCTATCAGTAAATGATTATTGGTTAAATATTAAATGTATTTAAAGGTTGAGGTATTTCTAGGTCAGTTTTTGCTTCCAATATATTTTAACTTCATTGCTAGGTATATATCTAGAATTTTTATTTTTGAAAAATGGACTCTTATTTTAAAACATTCATCTTTATATCTAGAAATACTAGTCCTAAAGTCTATTTCCTGACATAAATTTACTTTGTATTATGTTATTATTAAAACATGTATCTTGTAATTAGCATGCATTTGACTCTTGCTTTTTTTCATTATAACAATTTTGACTTATTAGGTGATTAGTTCCATTTATATTAGTTGGAATTAATGATATCATTTTATTCTAATTCCTAGCTATTTGTTTTCGATTTGGCTCATTTTTTTCTTTTTCTCATTTTCTGTTTTCATCAAATTAAGTAATTTTACCATTCCATTTTATCTTCTCTATTGATTTTTAGCATTACTTTTTATAATTGCTGTAGTAATACAATATGCTTCTAATTCATTTCAAAATCTAATATGAGTAAATAATATAAAACTTAGGTATAAAGCACATATTACATCATGCCTCAATTAATGTCCCCATACTCTTTTCCTCTTATCATACATATTCTTTCTAAGATTTTTCTTTTTTTTACACATATTCTTTCTACTTCTTTTATAAGCCATTGCTATTATTTTTCTTTAAGCAGTCATTACTTTTAAAAAAATTAAAGAGAAAAATATCTTTGCATATTTACTCAGATGTTCACCATTTCTATTTGCTTTGATAAATTAGGAAGAACCGAGTTTTAGTTTACTATAAATTTTTTTAGCCATAATAACTTCTTTTAAGTATATCTTGTGTTACAGGTCTCTTGGTAGTAAATCTCATAGCATCAGTTTACCACATGTATTTTTTTATTTCTCCCCAATTTTTAAAGGATATTTTCAATAAATATAGAATACTAGACTGAATTTTTAATCATTCTTCTGGCATGTTAATATTTCATTTCATTGTGGATAGCAGTTTCAAAAGAGAAATCAATAGAAGAGAAATCAATCTCATACTCACTCCTGTGTTTATATGTATTTTTTCTTATATATTTATTAATTTATTTATTTAATAAATTTTTATTAATTTTAATGGGGTGACATTAAAAAATTAGGGTACATATGTTCAAAGAAAACATCTCCAGGTTATCTTATCATTCAATTATGTTGCATACCCATCACCCAAAGTCAAATTGTCCTCTGTCACCTTCTATCTGTTTTTCTTTGTGCCCCTCTCATCCCCCCTCTCCCTTCTTCCTCTCCCCCCCACTCCCCATAACCACCACACTCTTTTCCATGTCTCTCTCTTTTTTATGTCGCACCTACGTATGGAATCATGCAGTTCTTAGTTTTTTCCGATTTCCTTATTTCACTCCGTATAATGTTATCAAGATCCATCCATTTTGTTGTAAATGATTCGATGTCATTATTTCTTATGGCTGAGTACTATTCTATAGTATATATGTACCACATCTTCTTTATCCATTCATCTATTGAAGGGCTTTTTGGTTGTTTCCATGTCTTGGCCACTGTGAACAACACTGCAATAAACATGGGGCTGCATGTGTCTTAATGTACCAATGTTTTTGAGTTTTGGGGGTATATACCCAGTAGAGGGATTGCTGGGTCATATGGTAGTTCTATTTTTAGTTTTTTGAGGAACCACCATACTTACTTCCATAATGCTTGTACTACTTTACATACCCACCAACAGTGGATGAGGGTTCCTTTTTCTCCACAGCCTCTCCAACACTTGCTATTACCTGTCTTGTTGATAATAGCTAATCTATCAGGTGTGAGGTGGTATCTCATTGTAGTTTTGATTTGCATTTCCTTAATAGCTAATGAAGATGAGCATTTTTTCATATTTCATATATGTGTTGGCCATTTGTATTTCTTCCTGGAAGAAGTTTCTGTTCATGTCCTCTTCCCTTTTTTTTTATTGGATTGTTTGTTTGTTTGTTGTTGAGTTTTATGAGTTCTTTGTATATTTTGGATATTAGGCCCTTATCTGAGCTGTTGTTTGAAAATATCATCTCTCATTTAGTTGGCTGTCTGTTTATTTTGTTGTCAGTTTCTCTTGCTGTGTAAAAACTTCTTAGTCTGATGTAGTCCTATTCATTTATCTTTGCCTTCACTTCTCTTGCCTTTGGAGTCAAGTTCATAAAATGCTCTTTAAAACCAAGGTCCATGAGTTTAGTACCTATGTTTTCTTCTATGTACTTTATTGTTTCAAGACTTAAATTTAGGTCTTTGATCCATTTTGAATTTATTTTAGTACAAGGGGACAAACTGTAGTCGAGTTTCATTCTTTTGCATGTGGCTTTCCAGTTTTCCCAGCACCATTAGTTGAAGAGGCTTTCTTTTCTCCTTTATCAAAAATTATTTGACCATATATATGTGGTTTTATTTCTGGACTTTCTATTCTGTTTCATTGGTCTGAGTGTCTAATTTTCTACCAATACCATGCTGTTTTGATTATAGTGGCTCTATAATATAATTTGAAGTCAGGTATTGTAATGCCCCCAGCTTCATTCTTTTTCCTTAGGATTGCTGTGGCTATTCGGGGTTTTTTATACTTCCATGTAAATCTGATGATTTTTTGTTCCATTTCTTTGCAAAATGTTTGGAATTTTGATGGGAATTGCATTAAATTTGTATATTGCTTTGAGTAATATGGTCATTTTGATTATATTTATTCTTTCTATCCAAGAACAGGAAATATTTTTCTACTTTATTGTATCTTTTTTATTTCCTTTAACAATGCTTTGTAGTTTTCCTTATATAGATCCTTTACATTCTTTGTTATGTTTATTCCTAGGTATTTTATTTTTTGGTAGCAACCATGAAGGGGATTATTATTTTTTAGTTCATTGTCTAATGTTTTGTTGTTGGCATATAGAAAGGCTATGGACTTTTGTATATTAATTTTGTATCCTGTGAACTTACTGTATTGGTTTATTGTTTCTAGTAATCTTTTTGTGGAGTCTTTGGAGTTTTTGAGGTATAGGATCATATCATCAGCAAATAGTGAAACTTTAATTCTTCTTTTCCAATATGGATGCCTTTTATTTCTTTATCTTGTCTGATTGCTGGGGCTAGAACTTTTAGTACCACGTTAAATAAAGTGGACAATCCTGTCTTGTTTTTGACTTAAGGGGAAAAGTTCTCAGTTTTATGCCATTTAATATGATGTTAGCTGATGGTTTATCATAAATAGCCTTTATCATGTTGAGATATTTTTCTACTATATCCATTTTGTTGAGTGTTTTAAACATAAAATTGTGTTGTATTTTATCGAATGCCTTTTCTGCATCTATTAATAGGATCATGTGGTATTTGTTCTTTGTTTTGTTGATATGGTGTATTACATTAACCGTTTTACATATGTTGAACCATCCTTGAGATTCTGGGATGAATCCCACTTGATCATGATTTACTATTTTTTAATGTGTTGTTGTATTCGATTTGCTAGTATTTTGTTTAGTATTTTAGCATCTATATTCCTTAGAGATATTGGTCTGTAGTTTTCTGTATTTGTGCCATCTTTGCCAGGTTTCTGTATGAGGGTTATGTTGACCTCATAAAATACGTTTGGAAGTATTGCTTCTTCTTCAATTTTATGGAGGACTTTGAGTAAAATAGAAGCAAGTCTTCTTTGAATGTTTGATAGGATTTACTAGTATAGCCGTCTGGGCCAGGACTTTAATTTTTGGGGAGGTTTTTAATAGTTTTTTCTTTTTTTTTTTTTTTGTATTTTTCTGAAGCTAGAAACGGGGAGAGACAGTCAAACAGACTCCTGCATGCGCCCAACCGGGATCCACCCGGCACACCCACCAGGGGGCGATGCTCTGCCCACCAGGGGGCGATACTCTGCCCCTCCGGGGCATCACTCTGCCACAACCAGAGCCACTCTAGCGCCTGGGGCAGAAGCCAAGCAGCCATCCCCAGCGCCCGGGCCATCTTTGCTCCAATGGAGCCTTGGCTGCGGGAGGGGAAGAGAGAGACAGAGAGGAAAGCGCGGCGGAGGGGTGGAGAAACAGATGAGTGCTTCTCCTGTGTACCCTGGCTGGGAATCGAAACCGGGACTTCTACACGCCAGGCCAATGCTCTACCACTGAGCCAACCGGCCAGGGTCTAATAGTTTTTTCTATTACCTCCCTGCTTATGGGTCTGTTTAGGCTTTCTGCTTCTTCATGACTCAGTCTAGGAAGGTTGTATTGCTCTAGGAATTTATCTATCTTCTAGATTGTTGAAATTTGGTGGCATATAGGTTTTCATAGTATTCTACAATAATTCTTTGTATATCTTTGATATGTGTGGTGATTTCTCCTCTTTTATTTTGTATTTTGTTTATATGAGTCCTTTCAATTTTTTCTTTGGTGAATCTTGTCAAGGGTTTGTCAATTTTGTTGAAGTTTTCAAAGTACCAGCTCCTTGTTTTATTAATTTTTTTATAGTTTTTCTATTCTCTATTTCATTTATTTCTGCTTTGATTTTTATTATTTCTTTTCTTTGGCTGGTTTTGGATTGTCTTTGTTCTTCTTTTTCTAGTTCCTTAAGGTGTGAAGTTAAGTGGTTTACTTGGGTTCTCTCTTGTGTTTTTATATAGGCCTGAAGTGATATGAAATTCCCTCTTATTACTGCTTTTCCTGCATCCCAGAGATTCTGATTTGCCTGTATATATCTTTTGATCTCTGCGCTTATTTCTTCTTTGACCCACTCATATTTTAAAAGTATGTTGTTTAGTTTCCACATTTTTGTGGGCTTTTTTACCTCTTTTTTGCAGTTGAATTCTAGTTTCAAGGCTTTATGATCAGAAAATATGCTTGGAACAATTTCGATTTTTCTGAATTTGCTGATGTTATTTTTGTGGTCCAACATATGATCAATTCTTGAGAATGTTTCATGTACACTAGAGAAAAATGTGTACTCTGTCACTTTGGGATGAAATGTTCTGTAGATGTCTATTATATCCAATTGCTCTAGTGTTTCATTTAAGGATTATATTTTTTTTATTGATTTTCTGTTTGGATGAATAATCTAGAGCTCTCAGCAGCATATTGAAGTCTCCAAGTATGATTGTATTTTTGTCAGTTTTTGTTTTTAGGTCAGTCAGTAGCTGTCTTATATATTTTGGTGCTCTTGGTTTGGTGCATATATATTAAGAATGTTATGTCTTTTTGATTCAGTGTCACTTCAATAATTATGAAATGATCATTTTTGTCTCTGATTACTTTTGTTGTCTTGTAGTCAGTATTGTTAGATATGCATATTGCTACACCTGCTTTTTTTTTGGATGTTATTTGCTTAGAGTAGTTTTCCTGCCTTTCACTTTAAATTTGTTTTTATCCTTGTTGCTTAGATGTGTTTCTTGTAGGCAGCATACAGTTTGATTTTTTTTAATTCATTCTGCTACTCTGTGTCTTTTTATTGGTGAGTTTAATCCATTTATATTTAGTGTAATTATTAACACTTGAGGGTTCCTATTGCCATTTTATAGATTGCTTTCTGTTAGTTTTGTATCTTGCTTGATTCTTCTCTTTTGTTTTTCTATCATTTGTTTTTGTTTGGTTGTAATCCATACTTCTTTCCTCTGTTACTTCTTTTTTCAAGTCATGTTCTTCTGTGTTGGTTTTTTCATGGGTGGTTACCATTAAGTAATAAAAAGAGTACCTACCATGTTCATTGTAGTACACTATCTCATGAGTGCTTCTGCACTCCATCGTCCTTTGCTACTGTTAATCTTTGTCCTCTCCTCTTTTTTTGTTTCTGTTGTCACAGTTTAAATTTGGTTTTATTGTGTTCTTGGTTTAGCTTTCACTTGTGATTTTGTTTTGTTCTTTGTATCTGTTGGAAAATCCCCTTTAGTATTTTCTGGAGTGGGGATTTCTGATGATAAATTCCCTCATCTTTTCTGTATCTGTGAATGTTTTTATTTCTCCTTCATATATGAAGGATAACTTTGATGGGTATAATATTCTTGGCTGGAAGTTCCTCTTTCAGAACTTTAAATATTGGAGTCAACTCTCTTCTAGCTTGTAGTGTTTCTGCTGAGAAATCTGATGATAATCTAATACGCCTTCCTTTATATGTTGTATTCTTCTTTTCCCTGGCTGCCTAGAGAATTTTTGTTGTTGTTGTTGTTTGTTTGTGTCAATTTTACTATGATGTGCCTTGGAGTAGGTTTGTTGGAGTTAAGATAACTCGGTATTCTGTTTGCTTCTTGAATTCGAGGGCTTAGTTTTCCACAGGCTGGGAAATTCTCATCTATTATTTGTTTGAATATGTTCTCCATTCCATTTTCTCTTTCTTCTTCTGTTATACCTATTATTCTTATGTTACTCTTTTTGATGAAGTCAGAAATTCCTGAAGACTTTCTCATTTTTTTAAATTCTTGTGTCTCTCTCTTCTTTTCTCTGTTGTGGCTCAAGTTGCCTGTCTTCTATGTCACTAATCCTCTCTTCTATTTGGCCTGTTCTATTAGCTAAGCTTGTTACCTCGTTTTTCAGTTCATGATTTGAGTTTTTCATCTCTGATTTGATTTCATAGTTTCAATTTTCTTGGTAATATATTCTTTGTGTTCATTGAGTTGTTTTTTTTTGAGCTCCCTAAATTGCCTTTCTGTGTTTTCTTGTGTATCTTTGAGTATTTCAGATTTCTATTTTAAATTCTCTGTAATTTAACTCCAACATTTCCAATCTGTAAAAAAAAAATTTCTATAGATTTTTCCTCATCTATCTGTTCTACATCTCTGTTTTTTGTATTCATTATATTCAATTTTCTTTTCTTTAATGGTATCTGAGGGTGGTTTTGCTAGTACCACTAATGAGAATTAATAAAGAGTAAAAAGAAAAAAACAGACTATAAAAAAATCAGTAAAAAATTATTATTATTTCTTTTCCTTTTTTGAGAAAATACCGTAAAAAATTGAGAATTATATTGTGCTAAATAGAACAAAAACTATCTATAACAGAGGGCCTGAGTTGGGGAGAAGTGATGAAGGAGCAAAAAGAGGTAGGGACCCACAAAATGCAAAAAAGTAAAAAATTTGGATCAGGAATAAAATAATTTGTTTTTTCATAATGGTTGACTGAGAGATATAGTGAAAGGGATAAGAGGAAACAAGAAAAAGAAAAAATATAGTATTGTATTAAGTGAAACAAAAACTACATAGAATGGAGAGCCAGGGTTGGGGGAATGCTAGTGAGTTAAAAAGTGAAGTAAAAAGTACACAGAATGCCACAAAGAAAAAATTTGAATCCAAAATAAAATAATTTGTTTTTGAGTAAGGATCGAATGAAAGGAAAAGTAAAGGAGAAAAGAAGAAACTAAAAGAGAGGGAGAAAAAAGAAAAAGGAAAAAAAAAGAAAAAGTAGAGAGTTAAGGGTTTTGGAGTGTAACCCTCATAGAGAGAAAGAAAAAAGAAGAAAAAATGAGAAATGTAACACTTATGTGTAATGTAGTTCAAGATGAAAAGAAAAGAATAAGACGAGTGGAGAATAAAAGGACCAAGATGGAAGAAGAAAAAAAAATAAAGATAAGAAGATAGAAGAAACAAAGAAAAGTGACAAAAGTTATAGAGACTGTTAAAGACTGTAGAGCAGCGGTTCTCAACCTGTGGGTCGTGATCCCAGTGGGGGTCGAATGACCAAAACACAGGGGTTGCTTAAAGCCTCCAGCTTAATCAGGCAGGGCTGGGAGCCAATTGTTCTTGAGGTGTCTTTCTATGAGCCTCCAGGCATGTCCACTATGCCTCAGCACTCTGTGGGACCACTCTCCCCAGGCTTTTTGCACTTTGTAACCTGTATTGGATTCTTGTTCAGTATGTGGGTCTTCCAGATGCTCCAGAGATAAATTTTTCTGTCTCTGGTTGTAGAACTTGTTGGGGAGAAGTATCGGGAGCACTCTTCATGGCACCATTTCTCTGATAGATATTTATTTATTTATTGTTTTTGTTTTCAGCAATTTAAGTATAATGTACCTAGATATAGTTTTCTTTTGTTTGTATTCTGCTAGACATTTAATAAGTTTTCTGAAACTATAAATTGATATTTTCATGAAATCTGAAATGATTTTGCTATTTATTTCCTCAAATATTTTTTTTTGTGCTAGCCTTCCACTACTCCAAATACATACTAGATATAAGATTGCTTGATATCACTGAGGCTTTTCTGTTTGTTTCTGTTTTTACTTTTTTTTTCTGTTTTTATATATTTTAGAGGTTTCTTTTTTGGTCTGTCTTCAGGTTTACTGATCTTCAATAACTAATCTATTAAGCTCAATCCTGTGAATTCTTCATTTCAGATCTTGACTTTCACAATCAAATTTTGATATTTTTACAGTTTTAATTTTTTTAACTAAAATTCCCTATCACTTATTATGTTAATATTTTTCTTACTCTCTTTAACATTGAAGCTAATTTCAACAAGTTTGCATCTCTTGTTTTTCTTTGACTACTTTTCCCCTGGTTATGAGTTCTATTATTCTGCTTCTTTGCATATCTATCAAATTTTTAATTGTATGCTGGACATTGTAAATGGTATAATGTCACAAACAAATTTAACCATTTTCTATTAAATATCCTTAGTGTTTTGGGGTTGGGGTTTCATAATTCATTTAATAAGGGGTCAGCTTTACCTTTTGGATATTGAGTTTTAGTTTAATTTAGGTAAGCCTATAAGACCTCCCATTAGAGTCACCCTAATTCCTAGGGATGGTCTTTCTAGGGAATTAATAAATGCCTGTTGTGTTCAAATAGGTCTACCTGTTTGATATTCTTACATATCTCAGCATACTATGCAGTTTCCACTGCCAAGGTAACTCATGGACTCATGCAACCATGAACTCCAATCTCTACATTCTCAATTCTTTAAGTCTTTTATACTTCACCTCAACATTGTTTTCTATACCAATGAAGTCCGAGAAGCACCTCTAGTGCTAGGATCCCCTTGGTGGTTTTCCTTTCCTCAGATGTCATCTAGTAATGTTGCTTATGTCAAACATCTGAAAACATCTCTTTGGGATATACCTCCTTTTTGGCTGGAGAGCTCATCTGATAGCAATTACTGCATTATGGTCAGAAGCAGAATCTCATAGAGTCTATTTGAGACAAATTTTGTGATTTCTATTTTAGAGAATTCAACTTTAGAAGATTTAAGTATTTTGCCCAAGGATGTAAGTCTTTTTTGATCAGAGTTACATATTTCAATGTATCTGTTGCAACTGCTAGCCATTACAAGAATATATCCCTGCTTTAATTAAATGTGTCTACATCAGTTTCTTAGAATCTTATAATAAGGCACTGGTGACCATAATTTTGTCCTTTAAAACACTGTATTATAACCCAGTGGATTAGATATGAAGAATCAGTTAGATACAGTTCTTCAGTAACATAATATATTGTTTGAGGTTAATATGCCTATGAAATGTTAGATATGTGTTTACAATGAAAGCATTATTTTGAGTAAATGTAGACTTAATTTAATCACTCCTGATTTCAGTATATTATCTACATGCATAATGTTACAACTACAATTAAATAATCAGAGAAAAGAAGAAAAATACATACTACAATAATCCCAAGTGTAGCCGGTAAATCTGTTACATTATGAATTGCATCCATTGGCATTATTTAAAAAGTCATTACGTCTTTTAGATGGGGAAGGAATTGAAAAATGAAGGAGGACAAACCAGGCATTCTGAGGTTGACAATGATATATATAGAGACACATTAGATGCATACTAAAGTAGATTGTTAGAGAAACTGACAAATAAGAGACAGACAGATGGAATGTGTCTTACAGGCAGGGCAACTCCATTCTGGATGAGGAGACAGATGAAGCAGATCAAGTATGTAGTTACAGATATTCGCTTAAGATACAATTCTGAAGACACATGCTTGATCCTGTGACATGCATCACTGCTAAATATATTATACGTACATACATTGAAATACTCTGAGAAAAGCTAAAATCTATAGAAATTAATTCATTCAGTTTATTTATCATTTTTATGCCTGTTCTACCAGAAAGAATTATAATGAATATAGTATAGATTTCAGAGGTAGATAAAGGAGTAAGAGAAAGATTTCTTTCTCAATTTGAATCCAAGGTCTACATTTTTTTTAGGTAGAAAACCTTCAACAAGTCACTTAATATCTCTAATACTCTCATTTAAAAATAAATGTTTAGGCCCTGGCCGGTTGGCTCAGCAGTAGAGTGTCGGCCTGGTGTGCGGGGGACCCGGGTTCGATTCCTGGCCAGGGCACATAGTAGAAACGCCCATTTGCTTCTCCACCCCCCCTTCCTCTCTGTCTCTCTCTTCCCCTCCCGCAGCCAAGGCTCCATTGGAGCAAAGATGGCCCGGGCGCTGGGGATGGCTCCTTGGCCTCTGCCCCAGGCGCTAGAGTGGCTCTGGTCACGGCAGAGCATCGCCCCCTGGTGGGAAGAGCGTCGCCCCTGGTGGGTGTGCCGGGTGGATCCCAGTCGGGCACATGAGGGAGTCTGTCTGACTGTCTCTCCCCGTTTCCAGCTTCAGAAAAATACAAAAAAATAAAAAATAAAATAAATAAATGTTTAATAGCACTATAAAAATTAAATGTATTTTATATATAATACCTAAGATTATATCATATACCATGTATAAAATACTAGAGAGAGTATTAGACACATAGAAACTATTCATTAAATGTATACCTAAGTCTATGTTATGAACAAATCATCTATGAACAAATTATTTTTTCCAAAGTTTATCCCAATAGAAATCAGAATTACCATGCTAAAAACTTATTTTCCATGGAATTACTGCCCCAATAATTATACATATTTTTTACTTTATTATATTAGGCAATATTTATTTTTATAGCTGTGTTAGTTTTAATGATGATATATACAATTAGTTTCTACCTTCAGGATAACCACATAGTTCTTTTATTTTTTTCATTACCATTTAGAACATTAAATTTGAAAATATTTTGAAAGCAGCTTACAATTTTGATACCAGTTACCCACATTTTTGAGAAGAAAAATATTCTACCTTTTCTAAGACTGAATTAAAATGACAAGGATAGTAATGAAAGCCTCTTATCTGCCACTGAAATGTTACTGCTACAGAAAACACCTATGATTACCTCCACAATTTCTAAACTTAGTGAGATTCTGAGAGGGGGCTAAAAGAATATTCTAGAACCCTTTCTGAAGCAAATGTCTGCTGTCCAGGAATAATGGAGCAGAAACCCCTTACAATAAATGGCAAGTTCTAGAGCTCTCCAATTAAAATTCGCCCTGCCAGCACTTCCAGATACTTCTCTCCCCTCACCTTTTAACCACCGCCTCTCCCCACTTCGCCCAAGTATAAGCCATGGAGGGCTTTGTGTTTTCTTTCCTTTCTTCTTATGCATTGCCCTGCAGTAAAGTGACTCCAATTCCTCAAAACAAATAAACAAACAAAAAACATTCTTTCAGATTCAAGACAATTTGAATACAAAAATAGAAAAAGAAACATATTTCCCACAGATGGATGTGCAAAGGCTCCTGTGTTTCAAACTGTCATGAGCTGAAGTGATATATCAAGTGGAGAACAGAGCTGTGGGAGGTGAGAATTAACCACATTTGTAAAGCAAATATTGGTGTGATAAAAAAGAAGCAAGGTGCCTGATGTAATCAAAATAGCAGTGTCATAGTTTCAAAGAGAATCTCATTTCATCAGGTTAAGATGCATAGCTTCACGTAAAGACACATGCAGCCCCATGTTCATTGCAGCATTGTTCACAGTGGCCAAGACATGGAAACAACCAAAAAGCCCTTCAATAGATGACTAGATAAAAAAGATGTGGTACATATATACTATGGAATACTACTCAGCCATAAGAAATGATGACGTTGGATCATTTACAACAACATGGATGGACCTTGATAACATTATATTGAGTGTAATTAAATCAGAAAAAACTAAGAACTATATGATTCCATACATAGGTGGGACATAAAAATGAGACTCAGGGACATGGACAAGAGTGTGGTGGTTATGGGGGGGGGGGAGGAAAGAGAGGGAGGGGTGGGGGAGGGGGCACAAAGAAAAAAAGAAAGAAAAAAGATGCATAACTTCAGAGTAACTGCAGAAATTAAATTTTTATAAGGGTGAGCTTAGTTTCATATCCACATGCTATAATCACTTGATAAAATCACATTTCAGTTTGAATAACATGGGCAATAAGATTGGAGGTAGTGTACTCTACAAAATATAAAGATTTAGGTGGTAAAGTTGAAATGACCCTCCTACAAAAAGGAACGTGCACAAATATTCCTTCTGAGCTATTTTCTCTGTTGGTTTTTTAATATTCTTCTTCGCCTTAAACTTAGAGCAGAAAGCAGAAGGTAAAAAGAGAAGGAACTGGAACATTTTCAACATTCCTGAACACAGTTTATAAAATATTTGATATTTTAGAAAGCTTTTAGAATGATTTTACTTTATATATTTTTTAAATTTACTGATTTCAACGAGATAGGAAAGGAGAAAGAAAGAGAGTCATAAACATTGAGCTGCTCCTGTATTTGCCCTGATTAGGGATTGAACTGGCAACCTGTGCACTTCAGGATGATGATTCAACCAACTGAGCTATCCAGCCAGGACAGTTTCACTTTATAAGGTAGTATATATACATTTAAGTTGTGAATAATGATGCTACAGTTTTTTTTTTGCCACTCCAGACGAGATCGGGTGCGTTCAGGGTGGTATGGCCGTAGACTTTTTTGCCACTCCAAATTGAATTATTTGGGGGGATAGAATAAGCATGCAATTCCTTTGTAAAGATGCAGAAGGTAGAGGATTGTTCAATAAGTGCACACCTACTGTTGCAAAATCTCCAAACATGCCTATGTAAGTTGCAACAAGAACAGATTCCCTTTCTCTGTGGATTTTGGCAGGCAGGTAAAATAAATGACCACCAAATAATGTTATGCATAAAGTAGACAGGTATTTCAGAGAAGCAAAAGGTATCTAGAAAGGAGAACAAGTTAGAAAACACAAAGGTAGTGGAGGACAGAGATGACTGAAGTCAGTTGTACTTCTATGGAAACTTTAGTTCTTTAATCAGGATAAGTTTCCAAAAAGCGGAAGCATTTTTACAGTCCTTCTATGCACAGAGTAAATAGTTAGATACCGTTTACCTTAGCACACTGAGCAGATGAAAAAGAATCCACAGGCTTATGAGACCAAAGTGGTCTCTTCTTCAAACATAAAGCCTCCGGTGACAACCAGTGGTGTTTGCTTTCTGAAAATTGTAGGAGGTGAAATGAATCAGGTGTTTAATAGAAACTAATTTCTCCAGAGGCAGATACTTCCAGAGAGAATCTCAACCAAATATGAAAAATTCCACCTCCAGAATCCATTAAAATATAGCTTAATCTGAATTATTATCTTTCAAATTTTATAAAGGTAGTTTTGTAAAAATCATAAAATATGAAGCGAGGCTGTATCTTTGAGGAAGTTTCTTTACCTGACTAATGTCAGGACTTGACACTGAATCCACAGTGAACTGGGGAATCAATATCACATTAACAACACCTATAAATAAGTAATCACTTATTTACAATGCCTTCTTATAGCCTATGCAATTAAGCCTTATGCCTAATTGTACTGCTATACCAGTAATAGCTTAACAGTGAATAAAGAGAGTAAATTCTCATATAATACCATAGTTATAGCATTGGCCTAGAATTTCCCAATATATTGAAATCTTATATCTCCTTTCTGTCTAGTATAGGTTAACAATTTATTGACTTCTTTAGGAGCTTTCTAATACTGTAATCTCTCTAAGTAAGTATTCTTAAAAAAGATTATTCATGTAGATTATCAACATTATTCAGATTGCTTAATATTTGCTAGTGTCTTAGTAAGAGCAAATACCTTTCTTTATATGTAAACAAGACTACTTCAGAAGTAGAAAATATGATTAGAGGTTGTTTCTTAAGCAATAACAATATGAAACTATGATTTTAATTGAAGAGCCTAACATGTAGTTTCACAATGAATAATAGGCAAGTTTCATGCCAGTTGACCAGATTAGATCCGCATTAAGTTCTTCTTATTTTCTTTAATATTTTAAAAATAATTTAGTGAATCTATTAGGGTGTCATTGTTTAATAAAATTATACAGGCTTCAAGTGTACAATTCTATAATTTATCATCTATATATTATATTGTGTTCTTCACCCCAAGTCAAGCCTCCCTCACTCTACCCTCCTCCACCTCCCTCAACCACCCTTTCCCTCCTGCAATCCCCACACTGTTGTCTGTGTCTATAAGCTTTTTCCTATCCCTTTGCTCAATCTCTTCAGTGGTTATATCAATCTGCATTCCCACCAACAGTGCATGATGGCTCTCTTCTTTTCACATTTTTGACAACACTTGTTGATTTACTGATGATAGCTATTTTGACAGGTGTGAGGTGATATCTCATTGTGGTTTTAATTTGCATTTCTCTGATATTAGTATCATTGAATATTTTTTCATATGTTTATTGGCCATTTGTATGTATTATTTGGAGAAATATCTATTCAGGTTCTTTTCCCAATTCTTCATTGGATTGTTTTGTTTTTGTTTTTTGTTTCTTGTATTGAATTTTATAAGTTCCTTGTGAATTTTAGGTATTTTTGGTATTAAGCCTTTATTTGATATATCAGTGACTATGTTCTCCCATTCAGTGGCTTGTCTTTTCTGTGTTAAATTCTTCATTGACCATATATAGCAGGAGTAGTCAATCTTTTTATAACTATCGCCCACTTTTGTATCTTTGTTAGTAGTAAAATTTTCTAACCACCCACTGGTTCCACAGTAATGGTGATTTATAAAGTATGGAAGACACTTTACTTTATCAAATTTATAAAGCAGAGTTACAGCAAGTTAAAGCATATAATCATAATTACTTACCGAGTACTTTATGTCAGATTTTCACTAAGTTTGGCAGGATAAATCTTTATAAAACAACTTACTATAGTTAAATCTATCTTTTTATTTATACTTTGGTTGCTCTGCTACCGCTCACCATTAAAGCTGGAACGCCCACTAGTGGGCAGTAGGTACCAGGTTGACTACCACTGATACACAGTAATAATTCAACAATTCCTCTCTCATTCCTATTTTTTTATTACAAGGATTTGGGGGACAATTAAGTGTTACCGTAAGTAGTTGACTTCTCACATATGACTTAGATAAGATTTGACCAAACAATTAAAAAAAACTTAGAGATCTAGAAGGAAAGACCCATGTCTTCCAGTATAGCTCTAATAGCTGGCAGTCAATGGCTGCATATCTTGAACCTTCTGCTAAGGTCAAATGTAATAATAACTCTGGAAGCTAAACTGAAATGTCTAAAGAAAGCATGCAAATGCAACCTGAGGTATTACATTACACCAATAATTTCAGTACAAAAAATATCAATACTTTACTGTATAGTGATAGGAAAAAGGACATGGAAAAATCATATTTAGGAACTGCATTGGTCTGCTTAGGATGAGATAACACAATATTACAGACTGAGTGGCTTAAACAACATTTTTTTTTCTTTCTCCTAGGTCTGGAGGCTGGACATCAAAGATCAAGGTGCCAGCATAGTGAGTTTCTGGTGAGAGCTTTCTTCCTGTCTTATGGGGAAAGTGCCATCTTATTGTGCATCCTCATAGGATCTCATTTGAGCACTGGAGTTGAGGAGAAAGAAAGCAAATACAAGCAGAAGAGAGAGAGCTCGAATTCTGATATTTCCTCTTTAAAGGACAATAATCATATCAAATCAGGGACCCACCCTTCTGACTTCATTTAACCTTATGTCCTTTGAATAACCATCGCCAAATTCAGCCAAACTAGAGGTTAAGGCTTCAGTATATACATTTGAGTGGAAAACAAGAATTCAATCCATAACAGGAATTACATGATTTTTACATAGAGGAAGCATATGCCCCTGCTGGGGAGAAGGGAAAAGATGGTTGTTTTGAATTATTGAACTTGTCTCTTTGAACAATCTGAAATACCTAAGTATTTATGCTGCATCTACTAGAACTAGTCTAATCTAAAAAAAATAATATTCCTTCCATATAAAATTCTCATTTTACCTTAAAGATAAAGTGAGTGCAATTCCCTGAAAACATATAAATGTTAGAAAATTTCCAAATAACCTCCTATTTTAACCTGGTCTGATTGTCAAGTCAGCTACATTGATATATACATTTATATGACTTTTGAACTACTTTTTTTCTAACATTGTAAAATGGATAATTAAGCCACTAAATAAAAATAATTTAAAATGTAAATGTAATATATTTTAATAGAAGAAATGACTGAAAGTACAAATTATTGAAAATTGCACCATGACCTTCATTTCTTACTTTGCATATAGAAATTAAAGCTGCCACAATATTTTTTATTAAAGAGAATGATTCACCTGTGGCCCTTGAAAACAGTTTCTGATCATCTAAACAGTTATCCAGAGTGGTCACTTTAAGATAGTATATATTCTCTACTAGTGATATAAAAATGGAGATATCTCTCAAACTAAAATTTAATAACATATTTTTTTAGATATACAGATAAATTGTAATACATTATAAATAAACAAGGTCCATATAAAATACGTCAACTATATTAGTGAGAGTGTTAATATATATGAGCATATACTCTATACAATGGACTGAGCTAGGATGTTACAGTATTAGGTACAGGGTTTAAGTATAAGTATTTCTATCTCTATATATGTTTGTTTTTATTTAAAAATGAGAATGGCCATTTTAGCTATTTTGTCGAATTACTGTGATAAATGAGGTAATACAACTTATCACTTTAAATGTAATAAGAAAAATGCTTAGCTTAGGAGGTTTTTGATCAATGTTAGATATCATGATCATGTCCATAATGATCATCATTTCCATCACCACCTCCATCGTTGTCATTGTCATTGTCATCATCATCATCATCATCATCATTACCACCACCCGCATGTATAACAGGTAATTTCAATATCTGTATTTGTCTTTATCTTATTGTATTTTTATTGATTTACTTTTAGAAAAAGAGAAAGGAACACATACACACACACACACACACAAATACACACACAGAAATCAATGTGTTGATTCACTCATTTATGCCATCTTTGGTTGATTCTTGCATATATCCTAACTGGGGATCAAACCTGTAGCCTGAGTATGTAAGGATGACACTGTAGCCAACTGAAATACCCAGCAATACCTCTCTATTTGCCTTTAGATAGCAAGTAGTTCCACTGGATACATCACAAACTAATAAAAAAACAGAGGTAAATTTAATAGGCAAATAATCCTCTGTATATGGAGGCTAAGTGGTATCATGCTCCATTGAACCATAGACACTTTGTAGTTTCAAATAGAAGACTGTTATGAGAGTGTTGAGTCATCTCTTGGCACAGGTAAAGAGTCACTGCCATTCTCCCATTATTTGATTAATATTAAATGTTGGAATTTATGGCTAGTCTTTAGTCTGCATAAATTTGCATATTATTAACATTAAAATAGTAGCATTTAGTCCTGAAAATTCAATGAGAAGTGTTTCACTTAAATGCAGAGCTATTTACCACATAAGTGTAGGAAAAATTTCAATAATAGGAAGAGAATTACTATTAAGAAAGAAGCTTTCTTCTTTTTGCCCTATTTCCTAAGAGAGAGAAATAAATGCTTTTTTTATAACTATGTGAAATCTTCCCTTTAGAATGAAGGACACCCTTTTGAGAAAAGTTTTTTCTGACTCTAAAGAAAGTGCCTTAGAAACACTATTTCCAGCAAGCACATTGGGAAGGATGAACTCAGTCATTTACTCGGCAGTAACATGATAACAACAGTACTACAACCAGGAACCACATTTATCTTCAGCTTTTTAATACAGTAGTTTTTATTTCAGGATCATAGTATCTCCTTTTTATCTGACTAGTTGCACAGCTCTCTACTTAACTGTTTTGAGTGTCTGTCTGTCCCCACAATTGTCAGGGTGATAAAAATGTTGAATTTCTCTGGAAAGAGAAGTTTTTACTGGCAAAGTGAGTAAGTATATCTTAAAAGTCTCATGAGGCTATGAGTTATGATTCAATATATTACAGAAAAATTATAGTATCTTTATATAAGCCATAAATACATGTATTTTTTTGTATTTTTCTGAAGTTGGAAGCAGGGAGGCAGTCAGACAGACTCCCGCATGCACCCAGCCGGGATCCACCCAGCATGCCCACCAGGGGGCGATGCTCTGCCCATCTGGGGCATTGCTCTACTGCAACCAGGGCCATTCTAGCGCCTGAGGCAGAGGCTATGGAGCCATCTTCAGCACCTGGGCCAACTTTGCTCCAATGGAGCCTTGATTGCGGGAAGGGAAGAGAGAGACAGAGAGGAAGGAGAGGGGTAGGAGTGAAGAAGCAGATGGGCACTTCTCCTGTGTGCCCTGGCTGGGAATCGAACCCGGACTCCTGCATGCCAAGCCAACATTCTACTACTGAGCCAACCAGCCAGGGCCCATGTATTGTTTTTGATAATTCTAGATACCAATACTATTTAGTAGAGCAAATATCAAAATAAAAATCAAAAAGCAAAATTGTGCAAGCAGTAAGGGCAATCTCAGATATATGTATATCTGTCATCACTTTGAGAAGCTTACTATCATGGTCTTAGGAAGAAATTTAAGTATTTTCTTTCATAATTCCATAAAAGTGAAAGATAATAGATTTGAGCTGTTGTGAGTCTGAATCCAAACTATGCCTATTAAAGCAATAGATTGTTTACCATACATCTATCTCCTTAGGAATATTCAGATACTAGATTAAAGTAAACATTATTCTATTTCTACTTTACAAATGCTTAGTGTACTGTTGAATATAAGAAATATTTAATAATATTAGGAGCCAATGAAGTGACAAAGTCATTTTCCTTTTATAGATACAGCTTTTCAACTGAAGTAAAGAAACTATCTGTAAAGGCCAACTGTTCTATAACTAGAATCTTCAGAACTCATAATACTTAAGAGACCTCCATAGCAGTATCTACATTAGCATTTAAATGGAGTAATATTTTTTTAAAACCAGTACCTCTGTTGAAATAATATGATAGATTAACACAAAACAATCTGTTGAGCTGCAATGTGACATTTTTCAATAAAATAATCTGCTTCTAAAAATGCCCAGAATAGATTTAATCCATTTCTTTTATTTTAATTCCAACTAACTTTTCTATTTCTCACTCCAGGATAATTTCTCCAAAGCTTTTCTCTATTAGAACTAGTAAAACTGACAAATATGTGTGCTTCTATGTAAGATTGTATATGTGTGCAGCTACAAATAAATCAGTGCAGCCTTGTTAATTAAACTTTGCATTATGAGAAAGGAGGAATGAAGACCAAAATCAGATATGCTTTAAAAATGTACTTGAGGCTTTACATAGAAAACTAAAATGACTCTTCTTTGCTTTCATTTTGTCTTTTTTATATACAAATGGTATTCAAAACTTCCAACTATTAAATCTCTTCCCTAGCTGTTTTAGTTAAGTGGAATTGCATAAATTTAATTTGAGGTATAAATCAAATTTTAGGTTGTCTTTTGCATTACATGTGAACTGAGAAGTAAAAAACTTTCCTATATGGATGGAGCAAAGAGAGAAGGGACATGTGCGTGCGCACGTGTGTGTGTAAGTGTGTGTGTGTGTGTGTGTGTGTGTGTGTGTATGTATGCACAAGAAAGGGTGTCATCTTCCTTGGTCCCCATATCTTATACTGTCTTCCTTTGTCTAATGTATAATTCCATTTCTTGAAGTAAAGATTTTTAAATAAATTTTATAATACTAAATTTTCTAAGGCCTAAATAGATTTAATATGTAGAAAAATTTATAAGTCTAATTATTGAATTTTTCTTTTAAATAATACTGTAAACTATATTAAAAAAAACATAAATATCACAAGCAATCTATTTTTGAAGAAGTATAGAAATTTCAAGGCCATATTATCCAAACGGTAAGTTAAATCAATTGATTTGTCTCATGCTATTACCAGAGTTTATATTTGTTCAGACTGAGATTTATTCAGAATTGGTGGAAATCGTCTGTTGGACATTAGACGTGAATTTTATACAATGTTCAGATGGATTGAATACAAATAAAGGTTATATTTTCATATCTTTGATGTCATTTAGCAATCTAATTATACATCATTTAGAAGTTTGTTTTTAGTTCAGTGGTTTTGCAAACGTGTTTCAAATCAAAGTACTGTGGAGAATTTAATCATAGCATTAAAAATTGTGATTCTATGTTCGGAATATCAGAACAAACTTAATTTCAACATTGCATCCTCCAAGATTATAACCTCAAATTAGGTATACAAATGATATCTTATTGTTTTTTTGTTGTGATTATTTTTTAAAGCACTTAATAACCCTGACACTCCCTACTTCTAAAATGAAACAGCTGCTCAATTTAATAAAGCTGTGTTAGTGCATATAATTGAATGACATCAACTAATGATCCCTGGTATTTTGTTTAGGGATAAATTGCTCTTGGTTCAGTAGATTATACTTATTCATTTTTACACTTTAACACAGAAGAGTATGTATTTTAGAAGGCATCGTGGTTATTTAAATGTTTCAGAAACTATACATAGATATGTGAGGAAAATGCACAAACTTAAAAATATTAAGAGTGCATTTTTTTTAATATTGTGCCTACATCCTTGCACTGTTAAAGAGGCCATTAGACTGAGGTGGCTATAATGCCTTGGTACCCCATAGAGGTAAATCAAAACCTAAGCTAGAGCCAATTCTGTACATGCACTGATAGCTGAGAAAGTGAAATTTAAGAACAACCACTCATAAACAGCAGAGCAGATTTTCCCAAATAATGCTACAGCCAATCACATACCTTCTTTGCTTTGCTTCTGAATCTGCCCTAAAGAAGCATTTCCCCTAACTCTTGTGGGCAGAGCGCTCCTCCCTACTTTCAGTTTGGTGCTGTTGAGTTCAATCAATATAATCAAGTAAACACTTGAAAAATTTTAATGTATTTTAATTTATCAATGGATGTTAGATATAATACTCAAGAATTTGAATATTGGCAGATATCACTCAAGTAATAAACTTATGTCTAGCCAGTTCTGCTGTTCCTGAATAAAGGCAAGAAAATACCAAACTCTGAAATCTTCTTTGCCATTGTAGTCAGAGAGAGGATATCAGTGTTACATAATGAGTAACATGGTGTCCAGGTCTGTGATACCTTTTGTGTAACAACATCAATATCTGTCAAGGTAGTATTAACTGCAGTTTAGATTCAAATTTTGGGGGAAAAAAGCAACACATCACACTCGTTTTAGTGAAGAAGGTAGAATATAGATGGAAGAGTGTGTTGATTTCAAATTAGAAAAAGACACAGCATAAATGCCGAGTCCTAAGAGAAGAAACACAAGCCATTCTGGTGTGGAAGATATAATTTTATTTTCCTCATATCAATTCATTTTTCTACATGCCATACAAAAAATATTGCATTACCAGTTTCCTCTTGGTTCTAGGTGTGACTTTATTTTGACCAAAAAAATAGAAATAAGAATAAAACTGTTCTTTAAAATGTTTTCTACTCCCTTGCATAATATATTGACCACAGTTCTCACAGATGAATTAAAAAAAAACCTGATATGATAAAGCCATACAAAGGAAGAAGCCTGAATACCTGCATCATTACCTAGATTCTGCAGATTCCAAGAATCAGATGGACCAGATACTTTACATGTCTTTTATTCTTCCCTTTTCCAAGTAGGATATTTTATTCCAGGTTTTCTTCTCCTGTTCCATCATTGTATATTTCAGATGTGTGTGTAAGTGTGTTACCACTATCCTTAGGTTGAAACAACTTGTCTATAATTATTTACAGGTCACCGTCCTAAAAAGAGAACCAAATAGACATGATGTAAATTAAACTGAGATTCTGGGTTTGATTTATGGAGACTGCACGATGAAACTTTGTGTTGTCACTCTTTAGATAAAAGTGAGGGCATTTCATTGTAGAGATATAGAGATAAAAAGATGATATGCAGTATCTGAAAACCAAGATGGACAAGATGCCCAGGAGAGTCACCTGACCCTCAGTCAACTATGATATTAGAAAGAAATGGTTTTAAGGCACTGGGCCTTTAAGGGATTATTAAAGCAATTATCATGAATTATCCCTATTAACACAAAAAATGCTGATGACAGTAGTTTTAAACTGGTGTTTAGAGCAAAATGACCCTTTTTAAAAAGTACGACTAAAATATGTAATTATTGTAAACTCTGGATATTTAGAGACAGAATTATCTGTACATAGCAATATGGATACTAATTAAAGGGTATGGTTGGCCAAGAACATGAGGCTATGGACATGAATAGCAGGAATTAGGCACAGTAACAGAAGAAAAGAAACTTAAAACAAAAGAGAACAGAGTAAGTTACTGTAGAGTATTAAAATGCCCTGCTTAGGAGGAAATTAAAATTTAGTATTTCAACTCACATAGCTGATCATTTAGATTTTTGTGCCTATGTAACTGACTTATTGATAAAATATCTAGATCCTATCATTATTCTTCGGTTTGAAAATTTTCTCTTAATTTACAGAAAATGTATATACATTGTATTACATAGAATAACTTCTATTGTTCTTTATTTATCACTTTCATTAACCTTGTCATTAAGAAGTATTTCATATAATATTAATTATTACCTGGTAGATTACATCTATTACTTGCTGTTGGGATAATATTACCAAATTGGACATAATAATACTGTGAATGGGCTAGCCTAAGAAAGATCGTTACTCACTGTGCATTAAACTCTAGAAGGTTTAAAAATGAGTCAGGGAAATATTTCATAGGTGCAGAATCAGTCTTATGATTACCACACTTCTTTTACCATTATTTTTAAAAGTGTTATGTGAATAATACTTAATCAGGTGTTCCATAGAATTAAGCATATCACAGATATAAGTCATTTTCTTAGATGTACATTTCTCAATTTCTGGCTTTGCATTGTCTTTTTCAATGAAACACCAAAATGCCTAAGCAATATTGAGATGAATCATTGTTTCTACATAAAATATGCTCATCAGCAGGAAGTAGAACATGGACACAAACAAATTTTATACTCCTCTGTTCTCTTTTCTAGAAGCATCCATTGGTTCTGATCATGATCAATTCTAGTTTTTCTTTATGATAATAACATCATTCTTTGACCTTTTCTCATTTTCAACTCACATTGTTATCCAGGCTACCTGCTGTAAATATGTTACTAAGTCTCCCTTTGGAGCATCTGGAGTACCCTAGGAAATTGTCTCGGAAATACACAAAAGTGGAACATACATTGAAAGTGGGAAACCAATTCAGGCTTTCTTCTTTCCATTTCTATAAACAAACTATTACTTAGGGTCATGAATCTTTGCTTTGTTTCCATATGTTTGAGGTGAGAATAGATTGAGGGGGTAGGCAAAAAGCAAAAACAACAACAACAAAAACCAGTTCATTGTAACCATTATTAGAGAACAAGTAAAAAAGAAAACTAAGTTAAATATTAAAGTAATTAACAACAACATTTTTGCTTTCAACTCTACGATTATTCTTTCTGTGTCATTTCAACAGTTTATAGACAAAATCACCTACCTAAAAATGCAGGTTTAGATGTTTTGATTTTTCTTTTGAGTCACAGTAATAAAATTTTCATTGTTTGGAACCAAGGACTTTGTGCTCACTACCTTAATTTGTGAAGTTTAAATTGAGACACGCTTTATTTTGTGTTCTTATTCTTTTTTCTCAATCATTGTAACATCTTCCAAAGCTGTTATTCCTGATCCCATGTCATTTTGTCTTCTATGCAAGGGAGTCTAATATTCAATAAGAGAAAACGTTCCATGAAGTCCAGGCCTTTACCAATTACCTGGTTATCACATTGCTTTTAATAGCATTTACTTTATCCTGAGCTTCTTTGAAAAACAGAAGATGTGAGAATATAAAATGTGAAACAGCATGGTTTTTTAAATTAATGATGTTAATTTAATTGTATTATTTTTATGATAGCATAATTTTATCAAAAGATTTGTTTTTCAATTAGCCTAAGGGTTACAAGAACATTGATAAATGAGTTTCTGATTATTTATTTAATGTACCATCTGGTTGAACAACAAAAAAAATTCACAGTATTTTAAACATATAAAACACAACTGTTTCTTTTTAGAAAATTCTGTTTAATAGCTGCTTATACAATTATTTATCAAAACAATTCACATAATGTACGTTCCATGAAGATAGGAATGGGGTCTTTTGTGGCTGCCGTATTTTCAACAGGGAAATTAATGATACAAAGTAAATGCCTGATAAGTAAATGCCTTTTAAATTTTAACTTGCTTAATTGATAATATGAAAGAGCAATAAGCTCAGATTTCTATAAATTCAGGGTTGTATAGTAAAGTTTCACAAACTTGTCGTATTCAAATACCTTGTCTGGTAATCAATTTTATTACATATAAAATGAGGGATTCAACTGTTCAATTTCTATGGCAGCTCTAATTCTAAAGAAGTTCTGGCAGTCTATGGCCATACCACCCTGAACGTGCCCGATCTGGTCTCATCTTGGAAGAAGTTCTGGCTTCATCCTCAAGATTTCCACTTGCAGCAATATATGGTTGACTATAATACGAGTCTTCTGGCCTAAGTGCCAGCCATCCATTTTAGAGATAGTCTTCCTCTCCTTACCTCTCTCTCGTACCCGGCAGTAAATATATGTTTGGCATCACCTAAGAGTTTTTACAGGCTCATCTCTCCTCCATGGAAGCCACAGAAGAAGTTAGAATAATGCTTTTTTTCTCTTCCTAAATATTGAAGGGTGTTATTAAAATAGCACTTGTGTTGAAAAGAGAAACTTTCCTTCAACTTAAGTGAACTAAGCAAATGGAACATAAGCAAAACAAGGTTCTTTAGTGATATATCTGAAAAACAAACACTATGTAGGCATCCTAACAAAATGATAAAGTGCATGTTCTGCCTCAGGAAAAGAAGCACATTCTTCCAAATAATGTAAAGTTTACTGATCCATAGTTCAAGTCCATGTTAATTATTTTTCCATGAAAAGAGTTTATATAAGCTACTCGACAGCAACCTAATTTCATTTTCCTTATACCATTACACTTAAGTGAAACTGGATATTTAGTTAGGAAGATATTTCTTATACTAAAGCGGTTAATTTCACTGGTATGGCACATGCTGTAAACATGGAGTTATGCTAAAAACAATACTATTTTAAAGTCCATTCCCCTTATTTGGTTGATATCTATATACAGGATAACATCAAAAATGTTAAAAAGTCCACACACTTTGAAATTAAACACTTATAGTGTTTAAACATTTACTTTTTCTTTAGAAAGTATTACAATAAGCTTATTTCTAAAATTTGACGAAGTGAAATGAAACCACGTCTTACTATCTCTTTGCTTCGTTTATTTAATTTCTTGTCAACTTAATATTTTATCACAAAACATACTAAACTCATTTAAGAAAACTAGAATTATATAGTCAACATGATATATACTTCATCCAAGTGGAAAATACATCTTTCTCTGATTCTCATTTGATAATCTTTAAACAGATTTAATAAATAAAATTGTTACTTTAAGTCTATTTTATAATAATAATTCTAATATTAAATTTAGCTTTAAAATGTTCTTGGGATTTCACAAATACAGTTGGCTTATGAGGAATATTTTGGTTTTGGCCTTTTATTCTTATAATAATGTCAGATATAGTTGCAACTCTGCATGAGGAGACCAGCATCACAAACTGTAATCCTGGTTCTACTAAATATTTGTTTTACTACTTGCTTTTTCTTTCTTTTGATAATAAAATTATGAGTTGTAACTACTTCCCTAAGGCCACTTCAATCTCTAATTAACAAAAGAAAACAAAATATATTTTGTGGATTTATTATGCTTCAGATCTTTTGCTAGGACAAGGGAGACCTAGGTAAAACATAAAGTCTAAAATCCTTTTTCCCAAATGGCCTGTGGCATCAATTGGGTAGGATAGATGTTGAGTGTGGACTGAACATGGGAGTAGACAACCATCTCCAGAAAACAACTGGTTTCAGAGAGCAACCCTGAGGCTGAAATCACTCTACAGGAGCCTTTTTATAGTCTTCTATTCTTTAATTGCTCCTCTCTGTATTAGTCCTCTCTTCCTCATTTTTATGCTCTAGCAACCTCCCCCCGCCCCACTCCCCACAATTACCTGAACACATCCAGCTCATTCCTGCCTCTGGGTCTTTTTATTTGCTATTTTCTCTGAGTGCTGTGCTCTTCCACCAGCTCTTTTTTAAATGACGTACATTTTTGTATTCAGCAGTGAATTTTTTTGCACTCACAGGGGGCATTCCTTTACGGGGAAAAAAATAAAAAATAAACCCACTAAAGTTGTACACGCATGCATTGTGAGACTAACCGGTGATGGGGCCTGCTCAGGGCCAACCGGAGCCGAACCAGCTCACAGGATAGCCCGCGTGAAGGTGTTTATTCAATGCACACAGACAGCCATGGTGGCAACAGAATGAGACCATAAATGCAATGGAACTTTTTGTGACCTCTGACTAGGCTCTGACCAGTCTATCATTCTTGTACTGGCCAGGTAGACAAAAGCACTCGTCTGCTCACGTTGAAAATTTTAAAGATCTTAATCTAGTTGGAAATGACTATCATGAAAGGACCTTTTTTCCAGCTAGCTGTTTCCCCAGAGTTGTTTAGCAGGTAAATTTAACATAACAGAAGGTGTCATTTGGCTGGCTGCACCATGCACTGATGACAGGGACAGGATTAATGTGTTTGGTGGGTTTCTGGGCCTCCTGGATGGTTGTGTCCTTCTCTGCATCTCAGTCCTTTTTATCCTGAGACTCGGCCATCTGAGGATAAAAAAGACCTACCAGCCAGTTGAGTGGTGTGTTGTTAACAAGATAATCATCACCTCATCTAAAGACTCCTTCATTTTCTGCAGCTGCTCCTTGCTAGAAGTGAAGAAGACTGCAAACACTTCTCTAAAGGAGGCAGCACTGTAGAGCACTGGGTAGATGTCTCCAGCCATCGCCCCCAAGTGACTGGCCTGACCTTGCCTGTTCGGCAGTAACCCTTAAGTTGGATGTTGGACTGGAGCATGTAGCATGTGGTCTACAACTTTTGAGTCAGGTTTCGGGCAATAACAAGACTACATGACAGTGGGATTCATCCGTATCATCATAGCCTATGCTTCTCTTCCGCTCCCCCAAGAGATATAGAGCTTAACCTGATCATCCAAAATTCTCAGGTTGGCACTATGCACATTCCCCCTGGAAAATTCAATCAGGTGAACAGTGGAATGCAGCAGAGGAATAGGCTCTTGGCTTTTTGCTTGGCTTGTTTCGCCCTGCTGAGCACATGCTGGTAGCACAAGAGCAGAGCTTGGTAGACAGAGATCCCAGCCAGCCTAATAGAATAAATTGGCTTCTGAATAGTATCATATCTTTCAACTTCTTTCACTCCTTTTTCTAGTTCTTTCTCAGTGAGAGGGAGGAACTGGTCTTCCAGCAGCTCTGATGTGCTGAGCGCATTGTCTACTTCACTGCTCACCAGCTGCATCATCAGAATCCCCATGACTATGTTAATGCTGCCACTGAACACAGACTTGGTCTTCTCCACCCTGCTAGTCACGACTCCTTTGGTCTTTTGTCCATTAATCCAGCAATCATGCTGGCCTTGCAATATTTGGTTCCTGCCACAGTCGTCCGCACAGCATCTTTCACACTAGTCATAGCACCTTTGGCATTGACAGCAACCTGGTTTGCTGGCTGATTTGGAATAGGCAGTTTCTCCTCAAGTCTGTCTAGCCCTGTACAGGCATAGGTACCACCAGCAAGTGCGATTTGTGGCTTTAGCTTCTGGATGGTGGGCAGAGTGCTGGATGGTCATCACGTCCTTCTCTGACATCTCACACACAGACTCAAGTAAGATTCTGACCATGTACTGACTTAAGTCAAGAAGACAGGTCATATGTGGAACTCACCAAAGGTAGGTTGGCACCCTAATAAGCACACTGGGTTGTGGATCAGCTGTAACAGATCCATTTTCTTTCTGGAGAAGCAAGTCCTGCAGGCTCTACTCCAGCAACACCTATAGCATCCCAACATACTTTTCTTGTTGTTGTTTTTCAGTGAGAGGAGGGGAGATAGATCCATTTTCTTCCTGGAGAAGCGAATCCTGCAGGCTCTGCTCCAGCAACACCTATGACATTCTGACATACTTTTGTTGTTGTTCTTGTTGTTGTTAAGTGAGAGGAGGGGAAATAGGGAGACAGACTCCTGCATGCGCCCCAACCGAGATCCACCTAGCAACAATATCTAGGGCTGATGCTCTGCCCATATTGGGCCATCCTTACCACCAAGCTATTTTTAGTGCCTGAGGCAGAGGCTCCACAAGTCATCCTCAACACCTAGGGCAAATGTACTCAAATCAATCAAACCATGGCTGCGGGAGGGGAAGAGAGAGAGAAAGAGAGAGAAAGAGAATGGGTAGGAGTATAGAAGCAGATGGTCACTACTCCTGTGTGCCCTGACCAAAAATTCAACCCAGGACTTTCACATGCTAGGTCAGCACTCAACCCACTGAGCCAACCAGCCTAGGCCTCTGACATACTTTTTTACATCAAAGTAATACATGTATCTAATTTATAAATTAAAATATATTAAAATCATTATAATAAAGAAAACAAAACTTTCAGGGGCAACTCATTTCAATTTTAAACAATTTCTTCTGGCTTAAATTGCTGGATAACATCAGTAAAATTGAGTTAAGGAAATACTACATTACATGAAAATCAACAATCTGAGAATGAATGAGAAAAATAAACATTATACAGAAAGAGACTTATCTCTCACAAAGCCTTCCACCTCTTTTATAGTTGATGAATTCTGGGAATTCTTAGTAATTGGCTATAAAGCCGTAGCTGCAACCACCATCACAGCCACCTGACCCACGCAGGTTCACATTTGATTCGAACAGATGGTAATGAAACAATGGAGCCAAGAACTGGTGGGCCATTACCTTTAATTCTAGCTTGCACCCAGCAGGTGAGAAATACACACAACAGGAAAACACTTCCCTTTTTATTCAGGGCTCCCAAAACCACTAACTCATCTGAGTATTCCTAGAATTAAAGGCCTCTTATCTCACCAGCCTTATTCACCTCTTTTCCCCATCTCCTTTTCTCTGCACAAACTGGCTTCTCTTACAGCACTCCGCCATCTTAGCAGCCTCTTCTCTGCAATGCTGATGGCAGGATCTAAGTGAGAGTGCCCTTGTTCTGCCTCATTCTACAGTGTAGAAATTAAAGCCTTTAAGACAATATACAAATAAGGAAGTCTCTGATACAAAGCCACTTATCTGAGGCATAAATGGGATTCCTCATAAGAGTGCACCACCCCACAACATGCAACAGTCATGGGTGTGGGGAAAAGCTTAGTTTTGAGAAGATCTTAGTATTAGAAGGATGTTGAAAAGATCTTAGTATTAAAAGGGTGGTAAAGGCTTAGTCTTAAAACTAAGCCTCAGGCTATGAAGATCTTGTCAGCTTACAGCCTGTATCCAACACCCAATGCAAACTATAAGCGAGCAAACATATACATCATATTTACAAACTTATTTGACTAAAAGAGCCTGATTGTTGATTCACCTGGGTGATTGTTTTTTTTAATTTTAATTTTTTAATTTATTTATTAATTTTTAGAGAGAGAGGAAGGGAGACAGTGAGACAGACAGAAACATCAAAGTGTTTCTGTGTGAGCCCTGACCAGGGATTAAACCACAACTTTTGCATATCAGGATGATGCTCTGACAAGCTGAGCTATCCAGCCAAGGCGTACCTGGGTGACTTTAATTACCAAACCAAACCACACAAAGCACCTTTTTTTTTTTTTTTTTTTTTTTTGCATTTTTCTGAAGCTGGATACAGGGAGAGACAGTCAGACAGACTCCCGCATGAGCCCGACCGGGATCCACCCGGCACGCCCACCATGGGGCGATGCTCTGCCCACCAGGGGGCGATGCTCTGCCCATCCTGGGCGTCACCATGTTGCAACCAGAGCCACTCTAGCGCCTGAGGCAGAGGCCACAGAGCCATCCCCAGCGCCTGGGCCATCTTTGCTCCAATGGAGCCTTGGCTGCGGGAGGGGAAGAAAGAGACAAAGAGGAAGGCATGGCGGAGGAGTGGAGAAGCAAATGGGCGCTTCTCCTGTGTGCCCTGGCCGGGAATCGAACCCGGGTCCTCCGCATGCTAGGCCGACGCTCTACCGCTGAGCCAACCGGCCAGGGCACAAAGCACCTTTTTTAAACTAAATTATTCTTTCATTATTTTAGAGTAAATAAAGTTTATATTAATTTATAGATTTTTATTAAAATAGAAAAATAAAACAAGCTTACAAAGTTAATGTCTTATCCTCAAATTGATTCAAGAACATAATGTTTATTTATAATCACCAAGAAATAGATCCTGCCAAGGAACTTCAAATTATTAGCCTAACTATAAGTTGTATCTACTAAATATAATTTATATAAGGAAATCACAAATATTTATCTCCTTTTGCAAAGGAACACTACTATGCTTTGAATTATTCATTTTCTTATTTTTTCATGTTATTGTTTAGAGGTATTTCACTAATATATAATGTATTTTATTAATCTCTCAATTATATAATAACAACTTTTGTTTAGCCAAGTGATTGTAAGTTCCTTGGAATTATGGAAAAGTTCAATGTTCTTTCCCCATAGAGTAACTTGCTTAGAGTTTCTATCATAATAAGTGTTTATATATATGGAATATAAAAAAGGTCATAGAGGAAATATATTTAGTTATTTAAGTCATTTATTCAAACTCTAATTTTTCATAATCAATGAAATATATTAAAATTGTATTAATTTGCACCATTAATCATTCTATGCATGTTACCAGTAAAAGCATTGATTTTTTCCTAGAGTAAAACTCTTCATTCTTCAACAGATGAGGTGTAATAAGTGAACTCCAACCAGAATCAAACTTGACCAATCTACACCAGTCCCCTAGCTGCAAGTGTACAATCTGATTAGTACTGACACCAAGACCTTTCTAGTAATCTGAAGTATGATGTCTCATGCTAGTTACTGTTTAACAATCTCACAGAAGGTTAAGTAGAAAAAGAAGATTAGTGCTTTTGGATACCAGCAGTATATCATCAGCAATATTTCTGACAAATAAAAGTCATTAGTTTGCCAAAATTTTTAATGAAATCATGATTAATAAATGCTTCTCAAAGGTCTTCATCAAAGTCAAGGCATTTGGATGATAAATGTAAACATGCAGACTCTGCTTTGCCAAAAGCTGTGTGTTTCACTTACACAGCTCTACTGATTGATCTATCCATTATTCTAATACATAATTTATCACATCAAGGGGGACAATTCATTATGTGCATGGTATAACCAGGGAGTTCTAAACAGCAAAATCTTTAGGAAACCCAACAGATTGCCTAGCTACTAAAATTCTTTTTTCCTTATAGACTTGAAAGTATTAACAAAAATAGCATTTACCAAAACAAAACAAATACTGAATCTTATTTTTTATTTATGATTTTAATTTGTGTTTACTTAGATTCAGGTGTCCAACTGAATATATCTCCCCCCACCCTATTATTCCCTTTGCACCCCTTTACCCCATCCCCCCAAGGCCTTCAATGCTTCCTTCCAGGATTTGCTGTCCTGTTCTCTATAATGCTGTGTTATGTTTATATAATTTCATTAATCTCTTTCCCTTCTCTGATTCCATCATATCATACCTTTTCCCTCTATCCACTTTCCCTCTGAACCCTTCGATCCTGCCTCTGCCTCTATTCTGTTCCTTAGTTCACATTGTTCATTGGATTCCTCAAATGAGTGAGGTCATATGATATTTTTTTTTCTCTGCTGGCTTATTTCACTTAGCATGATAGTTTCCAGGTCCATCCATATTGTCGCAAAAGGTAAGATTTCCTTCTTTCTCACGGCTGCTTAGTATTCCATTGTGTATATGTACTGCTGCTTTTTAATCCACTCGTCCACTGAAGGACATTTGGGCTGTTTCCAGATCTTGGCTTGTAAACAATGCTGCAATAAACATGGGGATGCATTTCTTCTTTTGAATCAGTGATTTTGGTATTCTTAGGATATATTCTTAGGAATAGCTGTGTCAAAGGGCAATTCCATTATTAATTTTTTGAGGAATCTTCATACTGTTTAACACAGTGGCTGCACCAGTCTGCATTCCCACCAGCAGTGCAGGAGGGTTCCCTTTTCTCCAAACCCTCTCCAGCACTTATTCTGTGTTGTTTTGTTAATGAACACCATTCTGACTGGTGTGAGGTGGTATCTCACTGTGGTTTTAATTTGCATTTCTCTAATGATTAGTGACGTTGAACATTTTTTCATATGCCTATTGGACATCTGTATGTCCTCTTTGGAGAAGTGTCTATTCATTTCTTTTGCCCATTTTTTGATTGGATTGTTTACCTTCTTGGTGTTGAGTTTTACAAGTTCTTTATAAATTTTGGTTATTAACTCTTTATCAGATGTATTGGCAAATATATTATCCCATTTTGTGGGTTGCCTTTTTATTTTGTAAATGATGCCTTTTGCTGTCTAAAACTTTTAGTTTCATATAGTCCCATTTGTTCTTCCTGTCTTTTATTTCACTTGCCCGTGGAGATAAATCAGCAAAAATATTGCTACGAGAGATATCAGAGAGTTTACTGCCTATGTTTTCTTCAAAGATGTTTATGGTTTCAGGACTTACATTTAAGTCTTTTATTCATTTTAAGTTTATTTTTGTGAATGGTGTATGTTGGTGATCCAGTTTCATTTTTTTGCAAGTACCTGTCCAATTTTACCAACACCATTTGTTAAAGAGACTGTCTTTACTCTGTTGTATGCTTTTACCTCCTTTGTCAAATATCAATTGTCCATATAGGTGTGGATTTATTTCTGGGCTCTCTGTACTGTTTAACTGATCTGTATGCCTGTTCTTATGCCAGTACCAAGCTGTTTTGAGTACAATGGCCTTGTAGTATAACTTGATATCAGGAAGTGAGGTACCACCCACTTTATTCTTCTTTTTCAGGATTGCTGAAGCTATATTCCTGGTTTGTTTGTTTTGTTTGTTTGTTTGTTTTTTTGGTTCCATATAAATTTTTGAAATATTTGTTCTATATTTTTGAAGTATGCCATTGGTATTTTAATAAAAATAGCATTGAATTTATACATTGCTTTGGGTTATATATATAAACATTTTAATGATGTTTATTCTTCCTATCCATAAACACGGTATATGATTTCACTTGTTTGTATCTTCCTTGGTGTCCTTTATCAATGTTTTATAATTTTCTGAGTACAAGTTTTTAACCTCTTTGGTAAAATTTACTCCTAGGTACTATATTTTTTTTGTTGCAATTCTGAAGGAGATGGTTTTCTTAATTTCTCTTTCAGCCAGTTCATGGTTGGTGTATAAAAATGCCACTGATTTCTGAATATTGATTTTATATTCTGCCACATTGCTGAATTCATTTATCAGGTCCAGTAGTTTTTTGACTGAGACTTTAGGATTTTCTATGTACAGTATCATATCATCAGTAAATAATGATAGTTTTACTTCTTCTTTTCCAATTTGGCTGCCTTTAACTTTTCTTCTTGTCTGATTGCTGTGGCTAGGACTTCCATAACTATGCTGAATAAGAGTGGTGGAATGGGGTAACCCTGCCTTATTCCTGATCTTAAGAGGATTGCTTTTAATTTTTGCCCATTGAGTATGATGTTAGCTGTGGGTTTGTCATAGATGGCCTTTATCATGTTGAGGTATGATCCCTGTATTCCCACTTTGCTGAAAATTTTGATCATAAATGGATGCTGGGTATTATCTATTGATATTATCATGTGGTTTTGATCCTTTCTTTTGTTTATGTGTTGAATCACATTGATTGATTTGTGGATATTGTACCAGCCTTGTCTCCCTAGAATAAATACCACCTGATCATGATGTATGATTTTTTTCATGTATTGCTGGATCTGGTTTGCTAATATTTTGTTGACAATATTAGCATCTAAGTTCATCAGGGATATTAGTCTATAGTTTTCTTTCTTTGTAGTGTCTTTGCCTGGTTTTGGGATCAGTATTATGATTGCCTCATAAAAGGAGTTTGAAGTCTTCCCTCCTTTTGAATTTTTTGAAATAGCTTGAGAAGGATAGGAGTTAGTTCTTCTTTGAATATTTGGTAAAATTTACTTGTGAAGCCATCTGGCCCAGGGTTTTTGTTTGTTGGAAGTTTTTTGATAACTGTTTCAATCTCATTTGATAAAATCAGTCAGTTTAGGTTTTCTGATTCTTCCAGATTAATTTTTGAGAGATTATATGTTTCAAGGAATTTATCCATTTTGCTTAGGTTGTTTAATTTTATGGCATACAGTTCTTCATAGTATTTTTTTACGATCCTTTGTATTTCTGCTGTGTCAGTTGTTACTTCTCCTCTCTCGTTTTTAATTTCATTTATTTGAGTTCTCTCTCCTTTTTTCTTGGTGAGTCTGGTTAAAGGTTTATCTATCTTGTTGACCTTTTCAAAGAACCAGCTCTTGATTTTATTGATCCTCTGTATTGTTTTTTAGCCTGTATGTCATTTATTTCCACTGTGATCTTTATTATTTCCTTTCTTCTACTTCCTCTGCTATCCTCCGCTTTCCTTGCTATTTTTCTCTAGTTCTTTTAGATGCAGAGTATTTTCCTCTCTTCAATTGATTTGAGCACATTGGCCCCAGGCACTAAGGATGGCTCCTAGGAACTTCTGCCTCAGATGCTAGAAATAACTCTAACCCCAGATGGGCAGAGCATTGGCCCCAGGAGGGGGTTGCCGAGTGGATCCTGGTCCGGTCTCATGTGAAAGTCTGTCTCTCTATCTCCCCTCCTATCACTTGGAAGATAAAATAAAAACAATTTGAATAAACTTGACAAGAAAAGCTAAAAGAATACCCTATAAACATATAAAAATAGGCTCCTCATCATTTGTTATTAGGAAAATGCAAATTAAACAATTGAGGTCACTATTTCTACTTAGGAGGGCTATAATACAGCTGTAATTAAGCCTGAGCCCTGGCTAGATAGGTCAGTTGATTATAGCAGTGGTCCCCAACCTTTTTTGGGCCATGGACTGGTTTAATGTCAGAAAATATTTTCATGGACCAACTTTTAGGGTGGGATAGATAAATGTGTCACGTGACCGAGACAAGCGTCAAGAGTAAGTCTTAGACGAATGTAACAGAGGGAATCTGGTCATTTTTTAAAAATAAAACATCGTTCAGACTTTTAGATGCAGAGTTAAATTGTTTATCTGAATTTTTTCTAGCTTCTTAAGGTATGCCTGTAGTGCTATGATCTTCCCTCTCAGGACTGCTTTTGCTGTGTCCAATAAATTTTGAGTTGCTATATTTTCATTTTCATTTGTTTTAAGAAAATGTTTATTTCTTCCTTGATCTCATTGTTAACCCATTCATTATTTAATAACATGTTATTTAGTTTCCAAGTGTTTGAGTGTTTTTCAGTTTTTCTATTGTAGTTGATTTCTAGTTTCATGCCATTGTGATCCTAGAAGATGCTTGATATAATTTCAATCTTCTTAATTTTGTTGAGACTCAATTTGTGTCCTAGCATGTGGTCTATCCTAGAGAATGTGCCATAAGCACTTAAATAGAATGTATATTCTGCTGTGTTAGGGTGAAAGTTTCTGAAGATATCTATTAAATTGAGTTGATCTAATGTGTCCTTTAAGTCTGTTGTTTCTTTATTAATTTTCTTTCTTGAGGATCTCTATCCAGTGATGTTAGTGGGGTATTAAAATCCCCTACTATTATAGTATTGCTGTTGATCTCACCATTTATGCCCATCAAAATCTGCTTTATATATTTAGGTGCTCCTGTGTTAGGTGCATAGATATTTATAATGGTTATCTTTTCCTGTTGGATTGCTTCCTTTATCATTATGTAGTGACCTTCTTTATCCCTTACTATAGCCTTTGTTTTAAACTCTATTTTGTCTGATATAAGTATTGCTACCCCAGCTTTTCTTTTTCATTTCCATTTGCATGAAATATTTCTTTCCACTCCTTTACTTTCAGTCTATGTGTATCTTTTCTTTTGAGGTGTGTCTCTTATGACAGCATATGTATAGGTCCTGTTTTCTTATCCATGCAGCTACCCTATATCTTTTGATTAGAGTATTTAATCCATTTACATTTAAGGTTATTATTGAAATGTAGTTGTTTATTGCCATTTTATTCTTTAAATCGACATTCCACTTTTACTAGAGTCCCCCCCCTTTGTTCTTTTTACACAGACCCCTTAACATTTCTTGTAGCATTGGTTTGGTTGTAATAAATTTCTTGATTTTTTTTTTTTTTTGTCTGGGAAGCTTTTTATCTTCTTCAATTTTAAATGATAGCCTTGCTGGATAAAGTAATCTTGGTTGTAGGCCCTTGTTTTGCATTACTTTGAATATTTCTTGCCATTCCTTCTGTCCTCTAATGTTTTTGTTGAGAAGTCGGATGTCATCCTTATGGTGGTTCCTCTGTAGGTAATAGACTGCTTTTCTCTTACAGCTTTTAGTATTCTTTCATTATCTCTTAATTTTTGTATTTTAATTATGATGTGTCTTGGTGTTGGCTTCTTTGGGTTCATCCTTAATGAAACTCTCTGTGCTTCTTGAACTTGTGTGACATTTTTCTGCATCAATTAGGGAAGTTTTCAGCTATCATTTGATTGAACAAGGTTTCTATCCATGTTCTTTCTCTTCTTTTTCAGGAACCCCTATGATGCAGATGTTATTTCTCTTCATGTTGTCACAGAGCTCTCTTACAGTTTCCTCAGACTTTTTGAGCCTCTTTTTGTTGCTCTGCTTTCATGCTTTTCTTTATCTTTTCCTCTAACTCACTGATTCCATCCTCAGCTTCATCCATCCTGCTTTTAATTCCTTCTAGTGTAGTCTTCATTTCTGATATTGTATTTGTCATTTCTTACTGATTCTTTTTTATTATTTCAATGTCCTTCTTTATACTTGCTATCTTTTTATTTAGGTGCTTGTTATGTCCATCCATTGTTGTTGTAAGATCTTTGAGTACCCTAACAATCATTATTTTAAACTCTGCATCCGGTTATTCAGTTATTTCCAACTCATTCAGATCTTTCTTTGGGGATTTCTCTTGTTGATTCATTTGGGGTGCATTTCTCTGCCTTCCCATTTTGTCTGTGTATAAAAAGGGTGTGGCCACTGAAATCCAATAGGGGTGGCCTCTGTGATCCTTAGGTGTGGTCTCTCTGCAGGCCCACCACCTCCTCTGCCACCACCTCAGACGTTCGGGCACAGTTTTGCCGTCACTGGCCCGCCACTGCGGCTTCCACTTCACCTCTGTGAGTGGGACTGCATTCGCATGCCCGGGCTGCAAGCTTTGGCTGGCCCAGCCTCCGCACCTCACCCAAGGGCTGGACTATGCTCGTGCACCTGGGGTGCAACCCCTGGCTGTCACCAGGTCTTCTCCCTACCCCCGCAGGTGGGGCTGCATTCACGTGTTTGTGCTGCAAGATCCAACTGGCCTGCTGCCTCCACCCTGCCCCCCATAGGTGAGAGCGTGCTCTTGCATCTGGGCTGCAAGCTTGGGCCACCCCCACTTCACCCCACTCTCATCCCGGGACTGCAAGCCTCTGCCCCATGGGCCATGCAGTGCTCCTGTGCCCAGCCATAAGTCTCAGATGATTCCCTGGCTTTCACCTTGCCCCTGTAAGTGGGACTGCAGGCAGAACCGCTCTAGTGTACCCAGCCTGCAGCCATGGTTTGGATCGCATTCATGTGCACCTCCCACAGCCGTGGCCAGCACCCGGCCTTTGTTCCTGCCAGGTGGGACTGCCCTCAAGCCTGAGCCTCAGTTGCGGCTGGCCTTGGCTTCCACCCCTACTGGTGAAACTGTACTCATGCCTGTACCGCAGCTACAGCCAGCCCCCAGCCTCTGCCCCTCGATGGGACCACACTCCCATGTCTCACCGCCACCCACCCTCCATCAATCATCCAGCAGTGTTGGGAGTGGCAATGCAGCTCAGACCTTAGCACTCAACACTGTACCCCTGATGGCTCCCTGCTTCTAAGCAATTCTTTGCTCTGACTGCAGCAGGAGAGCTTCTGTTTGGCCGGTGACCTGCTTCACTTTGCTGGTCTTGCTGGTTCCAGGAAAAATATTCACTTTAGATTTGGGAAGTGACTCAGCCCTGGGGTTAGGGTGGCTGTCCCTCAAAATATTTTTTTCTGTGCCTCTTAGATCATACTTTCTTCCTGCTACTTTGGTCCTCTAAGCTCTTCCCATCCTCCGGAGCCCCGGGAGGGGTTGTGAAAGGGGTTTTCTGCACGGACTCTTTAAGATGAATCTTGGGTCTGAGAAATCTGTCTCTTTCTCGCAAACAGTATCCTGGTTTGTTTTGCAGTTAATACTGTCTGTACCCCTCTTCTAGGCTCTGGGGCTGCAGGCTGGGGCTTTGTTCCTGGTGCCCAGGACCCTCCCTTCTCTGCTAAACTTCCCTCCTGTCATGCAATTCCCTCCGGGCTGCCACTCTCTCCTGGGAGCTGGGTAACCCTCTCCATGTTTCCGTTTCCACTTTCTCTACCAGTTTCAATGTGGCTTCTTCAGTGATCCTTGGTTAAAGAGTCCTTTTAATTTAGTCCAAAGTTGGTTTTTCCAAGTGATTGTTCTTATAAGTTATAATCATTTTGGTTCTGGGAGATGGAAGTTGGTATGTCTGTCTACTCCATCACCATCTTGTTGCCCCCTGAATCTTATCATTTTTTCACTTGAGAGCTTTTTGACACATTCTTGCCTCAGGTAACATTCCTATTGATCTCACTGTTTTCATTCCGTAAGAGAAGTCCCAGTGTTGTTAAAGTCAAATGGGATGGTATCCCAATCCCTGTTAAATAATAGTTTTGTGGCTATATTACTTGAATGATAAACAGCAGAAGGTAGTATTACTTAAAAATTCACTGAATTAGATGATAGATTATAACATTTCTCTGTTTAAAATGTGAGACATTGAATAGTATAGCACATTTGGTTTCAAATCATCATTCCTTGATTCAGTCATCTGCATGACTCAGTTCTACTGCTGTATTTTGATGTAATCTAGAACTCAGAAATAAATTTAAAAGTCCTATGGATATCTTATTAGGAAAAAATACATGCTTTTGTTTTAGATAAAAATTGTAGTAATGGATGGGAATTCCCTCTGAGTTTTTCATGTGTACTTGATTGTTAGAAAGCTAAGAATTTGAATATAACCTTCTTATTAAACAGAGAAGGCAGTACTACAGAAATACCTTTACATTTTTAGACATACAATGAGAATGGATGACTCAGCATACTTATTATTTGATAACCAAATTTTATGTCTCCATAAAGAACAATCACTTAACTAGACTTTCTTCTTTCCCATCAGCAGTCATAGAAAAAGGCCAACATTCATTAATATTTTTTTAATTAATTTAGGACTTCACAATTCTGGATTACATCTTTGAAACTATATTTACTGTCATGTATAAATTGATCTATTTCAGTTATGTACCCATTTAAAGAATCAGCTCTTTGATACTTTCTTCTAAAGGATATTGTAAATATTAAGTAATTTGAAATAAAATAGATTTACTTGAAGACAGTGTCTGCTTTATGTGAGCAAAGCTACTAGAAACTACACCAGGCCACACAGCACATATCTAGTTTCTGTCCACAAGATTATGTTGTTTCTTTTAATCTTTGAGTGGTAGTATAATCAAAATATATTCATAACATTAGTAAAGATATTTTTTTTCTACATCAAAAATAGTTTTGTAATCCTGTTGCCAAAACTGTTTAGTGGCTATTTTGGTATCAGAGAGATATAAAATCAAAGTGCTTTGGAGCCTTCTAAAACTAACTTACAAATCCTATCCTAATGCCTGAAATTTAATTTTTTTTTGTTAAGTGTTTTCTATTATAACTGTATTATTTTACATTTCAAACAAACCAGTGAACTCATTATTTGCTTAGGGATTATCAATGTGGCCAATGAAAATTCTAAATATTTCAAATATTTTAATTTAATTGAGTTTCATCTACAGATAGTATTATGTGATATAGATGGTATTTATTTTGCTTTTCAGTTTAAATTATTAGTGTCTTTTCTGCTATTTTTGCTCAACAAACTATGCCTTCTTCCTAGCTTGGAATACTAGAGTAACAAAGCTCTGAGAGGAGCTATTTGACCCCTCACATAGGTATATTGTCTGTGCCTCTAAATAAATGATTAGGTAAGTACAATAGTTTTAAGTGGACCAATAATATGCTCATGTCACCTGCACTTTTATCCATAATGTTATGGACGGAATGTTTGTGCCTCCCCCAAAATTTATTTATTTCAATGTGATATTTTTTGGAGATGGGGCCTTAAGGAGATAATTAGGTCCTGAAGGTGGAGCCTTCATAAATAGTATTAGCATCCTCATAATAAGAGGTGAGGGAGCTAGCTGGCTTTCTGCTATGTGAGAACCTAGACACAAAATCAGCCTGTACCTTGACCTTGGAATTGCCAGCCTCCAGAACTGTGAAGGATAAAATTTTTATTATTGATAAGCCACCTAGTTTATGGTATTATAGTATAAAATCCAAGGCTGACTAAAACAACAATATTTGTTGATTTTTAAACAACAGTGAGTCATTTTGATATCACTGAAATTTAATATATCCTAGTCTTTAAAAGTACTCTAATTTTAAAAAATATATAGTTGTCCACTTTTAATCAAATACATTTAATTTGAATCAGCCACATCATTCATTATGTGATAAAATATTTCTGAATGGATCAAAGGTATTCTGGTATTCAAGACATTTGTCATCAATGACAGTGTAGCAGAGTTGAAAGAGCGCACAGAGTTGTCAAATCCCTAGGGTAAAGCCTTGTCTTGCTCTCTAACTGAGCACCTTTTAACCTACTCTCTATAAACTCCAGTGCCCCGTATAAGGAAAGGTTAATTTTACCACCAAGATAACTTTTAAAATGGCTGATGTATGAGAAAAAAAGATGGCTAACTTAACCTTTTAATAACACTGGAAGTAACAGCTCTGTATCTAAAATACATAGATTACTCATCTTTGTTTTCCAAAATAACTAATACACAATGTTAAAAACAAGGAGAACAAGTGAAAGACTAGAAATAGTTCCTTCTTTATACTTAAAATGCTAACAATAACCTGAAAGCACTGAGGACAGTGGATAAGAGAATCCCATTGATTTATTTTCTCCAATTCCGCTAGGCAGATTCTGTTCTTCAACTCCCTTAAATGGATATAAGTATGAATCCCCAAAGGTATTTTTAACAAGATTGCAAGGGAAGGTTTCCATATCACTGCACTAACAGGATTTGCATGTAGTTGACAGCTGTGAAACATAAATAAACTATTATTGATGTGTTAAAAATATGCCACCGCACAAAATAGACCAAAATTAATGTTTATTTTACATGAAATAGAAAATAAACATTTGCCCTGAACCAAATTCAGTAGTTGATAGCAAAACATTTGTTTCCTTGATTTTGTTTTATTTTTTTTTTTATGTGTGTTTTGCAACAGCAACAAGGAAATAAATGTGAAACTTCAGTCATTATAAAATAAGTGCTCTTCAATGTGTCTTGAAAAAGATCACCTGGATGGGTAGTTTTACATTTTAAGCAGGAAGCTAAACAGAATATGAGAAGATTTGAATACTAGTCCTGAATCTGTTATTAATTATATTTGTATGTGTGTGTTTGAGAATTGTATACTTTCTTTCCCCACTATTGGGTTCTTTATTGTTAAAATTAAGGTTTCCAAAGGCCCCTGCCAACTATAAAATTCTGTAGTACCATCATAATTTAAAACTGAACAGAATCAGACTGCCAAGAAAGAATAATTTACATAGGAAATAGCGTAAAACAGGGAGCATCTTGTTCACAAAATGTTCATGTATTTGTTGCCATCTCCCATTTGCTTTTTAGCAATTTAGTCAAACATGATTCATGCACTTATCTAAAATGTTATGATCAGCACATTTTACAAAGCAAAACAAAACAACAACAGCAACCCCCAGAAACACTCTTCATTGAATTGCTCATGAAAGCAAAGCAAAAGTCCACATTTCTGATAGACCAATAAATAGTATGATGAACTTCACATAGTGAATGAAGCACTTTTATAAATGAGCTCAATAAGCTATCAGATTGCTAAGGCAATTTCCTGAGTTAACCCCAGGAAGAGCTTATGACTAATGGCCAAGAGAATATACATTTTCAAAAACAAGAAAATATGTTTTTGATACTGGCAATTGTTATGCCATAAAATCAAAGTCCAGCCTTCAACCCATCAAGATCTTATCAAAAGTGGTAAGCTTTGCCACTAGCACACATATGAACTAGCACATACATGGACCAGTATACACACGAATGGGTGGCAGAAGCAGAGGCTATGTTATTGATACCCCTTATCTTGCTTTTAGGCTGCTTGTCAAAATTTTGCAGCTAATGCAGTTTAGAGAAAGTGAGGAAGAGAGAGTGAACTGTTCTACCCAGAATGCAAACATCCAGATATAGGTAGAGATGAGTTTTTTAAAAAATTGGCTCATTTGAATTCTCAAATACACATGACATATCTCTTTTCTGTCAAAACAGTGACATGGGCAATTGTATATCATTGCATATTTTACATTTCTATAAAACCACTTCCATAATCTGCAATGGTGGCTTTCTTTTACTCTTTCCTTTTATTCTTTTTCTAAGCAAGAGGAGGGGTGATAGAGACGGAAATGCCTGCATGGCCCTGACTGGGATCCATGCAGTGGTGGTTTTCTAACCACTACAAGTGGTACATTCTATAACTTGTAGTTTAAATAGAAATCACGATAATTAATTGAAAACAGATAAGTAGGCACTTACAGTCTTTTCTAGTACATCTATATATAATAAAATAAAAATATTATTAAAATTTTTGCATTACCTCATGAGTGGAAAGTTTTTGCTTTTGCTCAAAAATTCAGGAGTTTGTTCAATGGACCAAAAAACAGGAGAGTATAATGATGATTTAATTTATATTTAAAACTTGTTTATTAATCACCTGAAGGCCAAATTAAAAAATAAAAAGGCAATGCTAAACATAAAGTAATGGATTGGTTATAATATAAAAGAAACACCCACTCTAGAGTAACATCATTGAAGGTTCATTAAAAGGATAAGAATTCTTTTGCAGTTTTCTCCAATGTGTCCTATTTGTCAATCATTGACAAAAATGAGTGTATATATGTGATAATCACTACTACATTGACATTTCCAGAGTCACATTTTGAATTTGCTTCACATAATCACAGTAAGTTTAAGAATAACTATCAAGTTCAATTACTATATGACCATCTTCACATTATTTTCATATACTGTATTTTATATGTGGAAACTTCACATTGCAAAACAAACCATATCTACTGTAAAAAGCATAATAAACAGATTTTAATAGTATGGCCATAACATGGGCTATTGGAATATTTATGCTGAAGATGTAGAGAGGAATGTCTAATAGAGCTGAAATTCACTTTGTTTCAACATGGCATTGCTCTTTGACAATGTTTTTAGTATTATAGTTTATTGCTTTAGAATTAATAATTGGGATCAAAACTGATATTTTATGATAAAGGAATCTAGAAACTATGTAAGAGCAATAACTTATTTGCATGAATGTAGTAATTGGTAAAATGTATTATAAATATATTATTTTATTTATTTAGTAGCAAAATCAGGTGAGGTAAAAAGATAGGTTTTGAAGTTCTTTATTTCACAGATTAGGAACATCATGCTTTGCAGGACTGTGATCCCAAGATCTAAAATCTGTTAATTAGTAGTGACAAGCATTTATATCTATGGTTCTCTCCACTCCACTATTCCCCACATCCATCAGCACACTAAAATCATCACAAATGCTCTACATATGTAAAATGCCCAGTCCTTATGCTAGACTAATTAAAGCAATTGCTGAAGAAGCCACACCAAGACTGGTAGGAAAAGCAGAAATGCAGAGAGGGCTGCCCAGCTACCCAGAGCAAATGGCAGCTGGGAGAGATTCACGTGGTGGGAAGTGAGTTTATCAGAGAGGGGAGGGTCCTGAGCCCCAGGAACAAAGCCCCAGCCTGCATCTCCAGAGCCCAGAAGAGGCGTAAGGACAGTATTTACCTGGAAACAAGTCAGGATACTGTTTATGAGAAAGAGACTGATTTCTCAGACCCAGGATTCTTCTTAAAGGGACTGCGCAGAACACCTCTCTCGCAACCACTCACCTGGGGCTCTGGGGGACGGAGAGAGAGGAGAGTACCAGAGCAGCAGGAAGAGAGTCTAATCTACGAGGCACAGGGAGAAACATTTTGGGAGACAGCCACCCTAACCCCTGGGTCGATTCACTTCCCAAATCTGAAGTGAATATTTCCCCTGGAAACAGCAATACCAGCAAAGGGAAGCAGGAGAGCAGCCAAACAAGCTCCCCCGTGGCACTCAGAGCAGAGTTGCTAAGAAGGACGGAACTTTCCGGTCTATAGTAGTGAGTGTTAGGGTCCGAGCTTCAGCGCCTGCACCCCACATGGCTGAGGGCTTGCCCGAGGGCGGGCAGCAGTGGGACGCAGAAATGCAGTTCTGTTGGCAGGGGTGGAAGCCTGCTGGCCACCACTGGGCTCACGTGTGAGCTCAGCCTTACTCGGCTGGGGAGGAGGTGGTGTGCAAAAGCGGTCAAACCCAGGTGCCGGCAGCCTGTAATCTAGCCTGCGGGAGAAGGGTAGGAACCCTAGAAGGGGTGGAGACCAGCCCTTGAGCAAGGGCGCATGAGCACAGCTTTGCCCTGCCTGTGGAACCAAGGCTTGAGGCTTGTGGCCTGACTTGGGAGCCAGCTCCTCCCACAGGGGTGGAGCCAAAAGTGCAGAACAGGCGGAGTTCCGCTACTGAGCTGAGCGTGGGCATGAAGTTCTGCCCAAATGGGTAGAGCCAAGGCTAGCAGGCATACCACGAGCGGGCTCCCCCTGCAAGGGTGGGGTGAAAGCCCAGGAACAGGCAGAGACCCGCAGCTGAGCAAAGGTGCTCACCACTGCCCTCACGGCCGAACATAATGCCACCCACAGGGCCGGGGCAAAGGCCAAAGCCACCAAGGTTTGTGCACCCAAGCATGTGATCACAGCCACTCTTGTGAAGGAGAGGTGGAAACCACAGCAACAGCCCCAGTGGGCAGGCACCAGCAACACCCAAACCCAAAAGAACTAGGCACAACAGAAGAGGTGGTGGCGGGCCTGCAGACAGACCATACCTAGGAAACAGAGGCCATACCCAGTGGACTCCAGTGGTCAAAACCTTTACACAGAGAAAATGCAAAGGCAGAGAAATGCAACACAAATGAACCAGGAGAAATCCCCAGAAAAGGACCTAAATGAATCAGATATAACCAAATTACCAGATGCAGAGTTTAAAATAATGATTGTTAGGATGCTCAAAGATATTAGAACAACAATTGATGGTCATTATGAACACCTACATAAAGAGATTGCAAATATAAAAAAAACATTGAAATAATAAAAAAGAATCAGTCAGAAATGACAAAAACAATATCTTAAATGAAGAGCACAATGGAAGAAATTAAAAGCAGGATGGATGAAACAAAAAATTGAATCAGTGTGTTAGAGGATACGATAAAAAAAGGCAAGGAAGCAGAGCAGAAAAAAGAAAAGAGATTCAAAAAGTCTGAGTAAACTCTAAAAGAGCTCTGTGACAACATGAAGAGAAATAACATCCGCATCATAGGGGTTCCTGAAGAAGAAGAGAAAGAACAAGGGATAGAGACTTTGTTCAAGCATATCATAGCAGAAAACTTCCCTCAATTAAGGCAGAAAAACATCTCACATGTTCAGGAAGCACAGAGAACTCATTAAGGAGAAATCCAAAGAAATCAACACCAAGACACATCATAATTAAAATACCAAAGCTAAGTGATAAAGGGAAAATATTAAAAGCTGCTAGAAAAAAAAAAAAGACTATCACCTACAAAGGAGCCCCCATAAAGATGACTTCTGACTTCTCAGCAGAAACACTTGAGGCCAGAAAGGAATGGCAAGAAATATTCAAAGTAATGCAGAACAAGAGCCTACAACCAAGACTACTTTATCCAGCAAGGCTATCATTTAAAATTGAAGGAGAAATAAAAATCTTCACAGACAAAAAAAAAAACAAAACTCAAGGAATTTACTACAACCAAACCAAGGCTGCAAGAAATGCTAAGGGGACTGCTGTAAACAGATCAAAAGATGCACATAGGCTGAAGATTAAAGGATGGAAAAAAAATTTATGCAAATGTAAATTAAAAAAAAAGCTGGGGTAGCAATACTTTTATCAGACAAAATGGACTTTAAAACAAAGACCTTAGTTAGAGATAAAGAAGGTCACTACATAATGATGAAGGGAGCAATCCAAAAGGAAGATATAACCGTTATAAATATCTACGCACCTGGCCCTGGCCAGTTGGCTCAGTGGTAGAGCGTCGGCCTGGCATGCAAAAGTCCCGGGTTTGATTCCCGGCCAGGGCACACAGGAGAGGCGCCCATCTGCTTCTCCACCCCTTCCCCTCTCCTTCCTCTCTGTCTCTCACTTCCCCTCCCGCAGCCGAGGCTCCATTGGAGCAAAGATGGCCCGGGCACTGGGGATGGCTCCTTGGCCTCTGCCCCAGGCACTAGAGTGGCTCTAGTTGCGGCAGAGCGACTCCTTGGAGGGGCAGAGCATCGCCCCCTGGTGGGCAGAGCATCGCCCCCTGGTGGGCGTGCTGGGTGAATCCCGGTCGAGCGCATGCGGGAGTCTGTCTGACTGTCTCTCCCCGTTTCTAGCTTTGGAAAAATACAAAAAAATAAAAATAATAAATAAATAAATAAATATCTACGCACCTAATATAGGAGCACCTAAATATACAAAGCAGACTTTGATGGATTTAAAGGGCGAGATCAACAGCAATACTATAATAGTAGGGGATTTCAATAACCCATTAACATCATTAGATAGATACTCAAGAAAGAAAGTTAGCAAAGAAACAGTAGACTTAAAGGACACATTAGATCAACTCGATTTAATAGATATTTTCATAACCTTTTACCCTAAAGCAGCAGAATATATATTCTTTTCAAGTGCTCCTGGTACATTCTCTAGAATAGACCACATGTTAGGGCACAAAAGCAGTCTCAACAAATTTAAGAAGATTGAAATCATATCAAGCACTTTCTCTGATCACAATGGCATTAAACTAGAAATCAATCACAACAGAAAAACTGAAAAATACTCAAGCACTTGAAAACTAAATAGCATGTTATTAAATAACGAATAGGTAAAAAATGAGATCAAAGAAGAAATTAAAAATTTCCTAGAAACAAACAATAATGAGCATACATCAACTCAAAATTTATGGGACACAGCAAAAGCAGGGAGGGAAGTTTATAGCATCACAGGCATACCTCAAGAAGCTAGAAAAAGCTCAAATAAACAACTTGACCCTACATCTAAAAGAACTAGAAAATGAACAGCAAGTAAAGCCCAGACGTAGTAGAAGGAAGGGAATAATAAAGATCAGAACAGAAATAAATGACATAGAGGCTAAAGAAACAATACAGAGGATCAATGAAACCAGGAGCTGGTTCTTTGAAAAGGTAAACAAGATCGATGAATCTTTAACCAGACTCACCAAGAAAAAAAGAGAGAGGACTCAAATAAATAAAATTAGAAACGAGAGTGGAGAAATAACAACTGACACAACAGAAATACAAAACATTGTAAAAAAAAATACTATGAAGACCTGTACGCCAAAAAACTAGACAACCTAGATGAAATGGAAAAATTCCTTGAAACATATAATCTCTCAAAAATTAATCTGGAAGAATCAGAAAACCTAAACAGACCAATTACAACGAATGAGACTGAAGCAGTTATCAAAAAATTCCCCAAAAAGAAAAGTCCTGAGCCTGATGGCTTTACAAGTGAATTCTACCAAATATTCAAAGAACTAACTCTTATCCTTCTCAAGCTATTTCAAAAAATTCAAGAGGAAGGAAGACTTCCAAGTTCCTTTTATGAGGCGAGCATAATTCTGATTCCAAAACCAGGCAAAGACAACACAAAAAGAGAAATTTATAGGCCAATATCCCTGATGAATTTAGATGTAAAAATCCTCAACAAAATATTAGCAAACCAGATCCAGCAATATATGAAAAAAATCATACATCATGATCAAGTGGGATTTATTCTTGGGAGGCAAGGCTGGTACAATATTTGCAAATCAATCAATGTGATTCATCACATAAACAAAGGAAGGAGAAAAACCATATAATAATTTTAATAGATGCAGAAAAAGCATTTGATAAAATTCAGCACCCATTCATGATCAAAACTCTCAGCAAAGTGGGAATACAGGGAACATACCTCAACATGATAAAGGCCATCTATGACAAACCCACAGCCAACATCATACTCAATGGGCAAAAATTTAAAGCAATCCCCTTAAGATCAGCAACAAGGCAGGGGTGCTCCCTTTCACCACTCTTATTCAACATAGTTCTGGAAGTCCTAGCCACAGCAATCAGACAAGAAAAAGAAATAAAAGGCATCCAAATTGGAAAAAAGAAGTAAAACTATCATTATTTGCAGATGATATGATATTGTATATAGAAAACTCTAAAGTCTCAGTTAAAAAACTGCTAGACCTGATAAATGAATTCAGCAAGGTGGCAGGATATAAAATCAATACTCAGAAATCAGATGCATTTTCATACACTAACAATGAACTGTCAGTAAGAGAAATTAAGGAGTTAATCCCCTTTACCATTGCAACCAAAAAAATAAAGTACCTAAGAGTACATTTAACCAAGGAGACTAAAGACTTGTACTCGGAAAATTATAAAACATTGATAAAAGAAATCAGGGAAGATACAAACAAGTGGAAGCATATACCATGCTCATGGTTAGGAAGAATAAACATCATTAAAATGTCTATATTACCCAAAGCAATTTATAAATTCAATGCAATACATATTAAAATATCAATGACATACTTCAAAGATATAGAACACATATTTCAAAAATTTATATGGAACCAAAAGAGAACACGAATAGCCTCAGCAATCTTGAAAAGGAAGAATAAAGCAGGAGGTGTCACACTTCCGGATATCAAGTTATATTATAAGGCCATTGTACTCAAAACAGCCTGGTACTGGCCTAAGAACAGGCATATAGATCAATGGAACAGAACTGAGAACCCAGAAATAAACCCACACTTTTATGGACAACTGATATTTGACAAAGGAGGTAAGAGCATATATGGAGTAAAGACAGCCCCTTCAACAAATGGTGTTGGGAAAATTGGACAGCTATCTGCAAAAAAATGAAAGTAAATCACCAATTTACACCATTAACAAAAACAAACTGAAAATGGATAAAAGACTTAAATGTAAGCTGTGAAACCATAAGCATCTTAGAAGAAAACATAGGCAGTAAGCTCTCTGACATCTCTCGCAGCAGTATATTTGCCGATTTGTCTCCACAGGCAAGTGAAATAAAAGACAGGATCAACAAATGGGACTTTATCAAACTAAAAAGCTTCTGCACAGCTAAAGACAATAAGAACAGAATAAAAAGACAAACTACACAATGGGAGAATATATTTGACAATGCATCTGATAAGGGTTTAATAACCAAAATTTATAAAGAACTTGTAAAACTTAATACCAGGAAGACAAACAATCCAATCCAAAAATGGGCAAAAGAAATGAATAGACACTTCTCCAAAGAGGACATACAGATGGACAATTGGCATATGAAAAAATGCTCAACATCACTAATTATTAGAGAAATGCAAATTAAAACCACAATGAGATATCACCTCACACCAGACAGAATGGCGCTCATCAATAAAACAACACAGAGCCCTGGCCGGTTGGCTCAGTGGTAGAGCGTCGGCCTGGCGTGCAGAAGTCCCGGGTTCGATTCCCAGCCAGGGCACACAGGAGAAGTGCCCATCTGCTTCTCCACCCCTCCCTCTCTCCTTCCTTTCTGTCTCTCTCTTCCCCTCCAGCAGCCGAAGCTCCATTGGACCAAAGATGGCTCGGGCGCTGGGGATGGCTTTGGCCTCTGCCCCAGTAGCTAGAGTGGCTCTGGTTGCAACAGAGCAACGCCCTGGAGGGGCAGAGCATTGCCCCCTGGTGGTCGTGCCAGGTGGATCCTGGTCGGGTGCATATGGGAGTCTGTCTGACTGTCTCTCCCCATTTCCAGCTTCAGAAAAATACCAAAAAAATAAAAAATAAGAAAAATAAAAAAATAAAACAACACAGAATAAGTGCTGTTGAGGATGTGGAGTAAAGGAAACCTTCCTGCACTGCTGGTGGGAATGCAGACTTGTGCAGCCACTGTGGAAAACAGTATGGAGATTCCTCAAGAAATTAAAAATCGAACTGCCTTTTGACCTAGCTATACCACTGTTAGGAATATACCCCAAGAACACCATAGCACTGTTTGAAAAGAAGAAATGCACACCCATGTTTATGGCAGCATTGTTCACAGTAACAAAGATCTGGAAACAGTCCAAGTGTCCGTCAGTGGATGAGTGGATTAAAAAGCTTTGGTATATATATACTATGGAACACTACTCAGCCATAAGAAATGATGACATCGGATCTTTTACAACAACATGGATAGACTTTGATAACATTATACTGAGCGAAAGAAGTAAATCAGAAAAAACTAAGAACTATATGATTCCATACATAGGTGGGACATAAAAATGAGACTCAGAGACATGGACAACAGTGTTGGGGTTACAGGGTGGGGGGAGGAGAGGGAGGGGTTTGAAGGAGGGGAGGGACACAAAGAAAACCAGTTAGAAGGTAATGAAAGACAATTTTAACAATGTCACCCCATTAAAATTAATAATAATAATAATAAAAGAATGTGTCTCACGGCTAATTCAGGCAGTTAGAAGAATAGTATAAGGATGTTAATTTTGCTTCTCAGGCCATATCCTGCAAAAGGGGTCCCAAGCAAATTGGTGATTTGGCTCCTCTGATTTTGCCAATTGGATTTAAAAAGAAAAAAAAAGGTCAGGAACGCCCTGAAATGGAACTAACAATACATGAGCATAAATTTAAATGACTTTTAGATACTGGAGCTGATGTATCTGTTATTGCTAAGCTACATTGGCCTCCTTCCGGGCCCACTCATGCAGCAGCCACAGAATTACAAGGTATAGGGCAGAGTAAATCCCCTCAACAAAGTTCTAGTTTTCTACATTAGGAAGATTAAGAAGGTCATTCTGGATTTTTAAAGCCTTATGTGCTCCCTGGATGGCCAGTTAATTTGTGGGGTAGAGATGTTTTGAAAAATATTAGAGCATTGCTTGTCAGTCCTAATGGTTTAGTCAGTACTCAGATGCTAGATCAGGGATTTTTGCCCACTAAGGGACTAGGGAAAGAACAGTGAGAAATTCTCACCCCCATAGAAGTGCCATCCAATACCAGAAGATGTGGATTAGGATATCAAAATTTAGCACAGGGGCCTTGGTAGCTCCTGCTACCTCAATAATGCATTGTGCAGACCCAGTTACTTGGAAATCCAATAATCCTGTATGGGTAGACCAATGACCCCTTTCTCAGGAGAAACTTAGGGCAGCTGCTCAATTGGTACAAGAGCAGCTACAGCTTGGGCACATTGAACCATCTAATAGCCCATGGAATACACTTCCATATTTTGATGTTGTTGCCTCCTGGGTTATCAAGGGGCATAGGCGACCCTTACAGCTTATAGGCTTTGAGCCTCAAAATTACTGTTGCTTTTTTCAAAGGATCAACAACAATGGCTCTGGGAAACTTCCACTAAATGGCAAATCACTTTTGCAAATCAATGGACAACTTTATACTGAAACTGTCAACTTAAAATCAGCCCAAAGTCTAGAATTATATGCCATTATCATGGCTTTACAGCATTTGCCATATTCCCCGTTTAATCTATATACAGACAGCAAATATTTACTTATGATGTTTCCACTATAAAACTGCTGTCTTAGGGACAAATGCTGATGAACTATTTCAGCAGTTCCTCCTTCTTCAAAGAATTATATGGCAACATAGAACTCCATATTTTATAGGACATACTCAAGCTCACTCCATGCTCCCTGGAGCTTTAGCACAAGGAAATGCCCTTTTTTTCTCTCTCTTTTTTTTTCTTTCTTTCTTTCTTTCTTTTTTTTTTTTTGTATTTTTCTGAAGTTGGAAATGGAGAGGCAGTCAGACAGACTCCCGCATGCGCCCGACCAGGATCCACCCAGCACGCCTACGGGGGGGAGGGATGCTCTGCCCATCTGGGGTGTTGCTCTGTTGCAACCAGAGCTATTCTAGTGCCTGAGGCAGAGGCCATAGAGCCATCCTCAATGCCTGGGCCAACTTTGCTCCAATGTAGCCTTGGCTGCGTGAGGGGAAGAGAGATACAGAGAGGAAAGAAAGGGGGAGGGGTGGAGAAGCAGATGGGCGCTTCTCCTGTGTGTCCTGGCCGGGAATTGAACCTGGGACTCCTGCACACCAGGCTGATGCTCTACCACTGAGCCAACCAGCCAGGGCCTAGGAATAAATGCTCATGAACAGGAGATGCCAAATCTTTTTCTCCTGCAAACTATTACTTTCTTTATTTGATCCAGCTAATAACACCGTCTTGTCTTTTTCCAAATAGCTCCGATATATGGAAAAGATTTATATAGGTGGATGGGGATCCTCAAAACCCTCAGCGAGATCTTCTGAGCATGGCTTTTAAGATACCAAGAGGCAGAAAAAGCCCAATAAAGATCAGGAGAACTACCAGCTTTTAGGATGTGCCCTTAAAGGCTCCAATGCCCCAAAGGGGTCTCATAGGATGCCATCTGGGTCTTGCTTCAATAGTGGAAAGGAAGGTCATTGAGCTAAAGCTTGCCAGACTTACATGCCTCTGCTGGGAGGAAACAGGAACACTGGAAGGTAGGCTTCCCACGCGCTCCTCTGAGGGAGGGTTCAGTCTCTTCCAGCCCTGCTCCAACCACCTATGACCTAACCTTGCACAAAATGCTGGGGTTTGCCACTGAAGGCTGAAGGTGCCCAGGGCCATCAGCCCCATCTACGACACTGTGGATGAGCCTAGGGTATTTCTTCCAAGAAGCAGGTAAACTGATCTCATTTGCACAAGGGCCACTTAACTATGTCTTGCCTGAATAGTCAGGTTTTTTATTCTTCCCTCGAAGATCTCTGTTGTGGGTGTTGATAGTCCTATTTTCTGCTGCTTTGTTTAATATATAGTGTTTCCTTTATTCCTCCTACCTCAATGCCCCACTCATATTTCAGCCTGGGACCTACTCCTAATTTAGAGCTCTCTTTCCCCCTTTTGGCATCTTCTATTATGAAGCTACCTTTGCCACCCAGCTTAGTGTATCCCAATGTTCTCTTTACCAAGCCACAGTCACAGAGCTCCAGGGAAAAGCACCCTGGTCTCATCTCTTCAGGCAGAGGAGAACAGAAGCTCCATCTCCACACATGCTGCAGATGGCTTTTCCAGTCTACCTGAATCATTACCAGCTAGAAGCAGCGGTCATTGGGACTTGGATGTGAGCTGCAAAGTATAGAATTGTGACAACAATTTCAGTGCCATGTGGACTCTTCCTGGATGTGGACTTTTCCTGGACTCCTGCTCCTTGTGACAGCTCCTAACAGACTGAACGGGGGTTGGATTGCATTTTTCAGGGATTTGGCAAGGTCTTGGGGTCAACTTGAACTTGGCAAACATGTTAAGGACACTACTCTTTTATGGATTCTTGCTGTATTGGCCAAGAGTTTGCTTAAAGGCTTTTAATCACTGTAAAAAAAATAGAAGACTGGACAAAAAAGATGTGGCTCATATACACCATGGTTTACTATTCAGCCATAAGAAATGATGACATCGGATCACTTACAACAAAATAGTGTGATCTTAATAACTTTATACGGAGTGAAATAAGTGTATCAGAAAAAACTAAGAACTGCAGGATTCCATACATTGGTGGGACATAAAAACGAGACTAAGAGACATAGACAAGAGTGTGGTGATTACGGAGCGGGAGGAGTAGGGAGGGAGGGCGAGGGGGAGGGGGAGGGGCACAAAGGAAACCAGATGGAGGTGATGGAGGACAATCTGACTTAGGGTGATGGGTATGCAACATAATTGAATGACAAGATAACCTGGACATGTTTTCTTTGAATATATGTACCCTGATTTATTGCTGTCACCCCATTAAAATTAATAAAAATTTATTTATTATTAAAAAAATTCATACAACTCTACTAAATAAATATTTTTCCAAAGACATCCAAACAGCAGGCAGGTACATGAAAAGTTGTTCAACATCACTAATCATTGGGGAGATGCAAATCAAATCCGTAATGAGATATCACTTCACACCTGTCAGAATAGCTACCATTGAAAAGACATGAGATAAAAAGTGGTGGTGAGGACACAAAGAAAAGGGAAATCTACTTTTTTTGGAGAGACTATCAATTGATTAAGTCACTATGGAAAGCAATCAAAGTTTCACAAAATATAAAAGAGAGAATCATTATATAATCCAGCAATTTCATCTCTGGATTTACCTAAAAATATAAACACAGCATGTCATAGAGATATATGCACTTCCATATTTAATTGAGCATTATTCATAATAGCTAAAAAGTGCCCAATGGATAAAGGATGTATAGTTTATATACTATATATAGTGATGAATATGTTAAGTACTGAATTGGAGGAATCCTTCATGATATAAATGTATATCAAGTCATCATGATGTACACTTTAAATGTCTTACAACTCAACTTTTTAGTTATACTTCATTAAAGGTAAAAAAAATAATCTTTAAAAAACAAAGGAAGAGGTGAATAGCTTCAGGGTTCCTTGTAAAACATTCAGGTTCAGATTTCCCCCCCACTTTATTGTTACATTAATCAGCAAGATTGCAACTCCCAATTTTTATAAAGTAGGTTTTTACAAAATTTTCAAGGTACGTTTAGTCACCATTCGTGATTCAATTAGTTTTATAACCGAAGCTAAAGTAGTCATTTTCAATCATAACACAGTTCTAAGGCTTTTACAACTTCAAAAAAATTAAGAAATAAACTATTATATATGGTCAAATGGGAAGCTAAACAAATAATATACTGCTCACTAAAATTAGAGAATATTTCAAAATCAATATGAAGCAATGGAACATCCCCTAATTTTTGTGAGCAGTATAAATAATATTGAGCAATGTCACAAAAAGTCTATATAAACATCAAATATGTGTGTGTATATGTGTGTGTGTATATGAAAGAGTACCAAGAAAACAGAAACTTAGAGGACAGGATTCAAAACTTATCTAATAGGAATTCCAGAAACAAGATAAAGTAGAAAAATAGTAGCAAAATTTGAAAAGAATATTGCTTAGAATTTTCCAGAATTATAGAAAAGCACAAATCTTCAAATTTGAAACCAATATCAATTAGTGAGCAGGATAACTAAAAATCAACTTTTGACCACAGAAAACACAATAAATTTCCTAATACTAAAACTAAAGATACATAATACCTACCTACAAAAGAATAACTTCATGAACTTTTCCAAAGAAATTATAACAGACCACTAAGTGAAAAATTTTTTTTCTAAGTGAAAATTTTTAAGTATAGAAGAAACATAGAGATTATACTAAAATTTTTTTACCCAGATAGTCTGTCTACCTTTCATAAATAGATGGAAAATAATGATAAGTGAAGATATATATAAAAAAGCCTTAAAATATATGATCTCTCATTGAAAGAACTATAAACAAATGTACTTCAGATAAAAAAAGTAAACCCAGAGGACAAATGCATAAAACAATTTAAAATGTAGCACTGAAATTAATAAATATGTGAATAAACTGAATGAATCATTCTAAGAAATATAAAAACTAAACAAAAACACATACTGGCAATTATAGTATTCCTCTTTAGCAATATAAAAAAGTAAAATATATTTACTTTTTTAGCAATATAAAAAAGTAATAATGCTGAGAGTATATGTAATAGGAAGAACAGGTTTTGGTTAGAGAAAAAAGTATGCGCAGATGATTAATAAATTATTTGAAAACATCAAAGTAGAGGTCAAGTATATATTTCAGAAACAACAGTAAGAAAAGTAAAGAGGCAATGCATTTAATAAGTGGAGTTAAATCTATAATGTTTAACAACAAAGACATACTAGAATTAATAATACTAGTATTTATTAAGAGCCACTTAATTTGCTAATTAAATTATTACATTAAAATACAAACATATTTCAATTATTTTTCTGTATTTCCCATATATTTTAGTTTCAGTATATTTGTTATATTTCTTTTAAAATATATCCTTCAGTGACAAAATATAATTTTTGTCAAAAGAAGATTATTGATATGTGATGAGGAAATGTAATTCTTCTATATATCAAGGAAATGTGACACTAAGAACAAACACAATTTGTTATTATAAGCATTTCTTTCCAAATGGAAGCCTATTAGCTCTAGAAAGTATTTGTTTTGCTTTTAGGAGGTTGTGCACCAATGGAGAACAAAAGCACAAATAATGTAACCTTTCTTGGGCCTCCATTTTAATCACACACTTGCCTAAACATTTTATTCTTTGGAGGCACTGGTCATTCTTAAAGAATACCTCATTGTATTAAAAAAATACATTGGGTTTTATTTTTCAGATTTTTTTGAGAGTACTGTACTCAAGCATAATGTAAATGTAGTACATTATCATTATATTTATATTATGAACACTGCAAATGAACAGAAGTCACAGAGTTATAATCTACAGGTTTTATAGATATCTCACACATCTAGTTCTGCTTCACTAAAACCTATATGTCATATATATATATATATATATATGAACACCTGTGTGTGTGTGTATGTGTGTGTGTGTGTGTGTGTGTCTTACAAGGTTTCTGATCATTCATATAAGCTTTGATTGATTAGCTGCTAAGCCAATGAGTTTCAAAATGTTTTCCTGAGGGAAGCAGAGCAAGGAAAGTTGTACATTTTTCAACTACCAAAATATCTGGGGGCAAAAATATTCAAGAAAAGGCAGGCTAGAGTACCCCAAAATAACTAATGTTACTCATGACAGTGATATTTAAAATCAAATATATAAGAATACTTAACTCTACTCCCAACTCCAAAATTTCTATGCATGGCCAGGCCAATGCCCATGCTTCCAAAGGAAAAACAGTAGAGCAAATGGCGGTATTAGCATCATCCCACTTCATTCTTTTTTTATTATTATTATTGATTTTTAGAGAGGAATGAGAGAGAAAGAGAGAGAGAGAGAGAAGGAGGAGGAGGAAGCATCAACTCCCATATGTGCCTTGACCAGGCAAGCCCAAGTTTTCGAACCGGCAACCTCAGTGCTCCAGGTCGACGCTTTATCCCACTGTGCAACCACAGGTTAGGCCCCACTTAATTCTTATAAAGAATCATAGTTCCTAAGCCAAGTGCTTGGATCCGTTATAGACAGGATTTTTAAAAAATGTGTGTGTGTGTGTGTGTGTGTGTGTAAGGGGAGAAGAGGAAGGAGAGATGGAAAAGGAAGGAAAAGAGGGGGGAGAAAAAGGAAGAGAGGCATGTAAGCTTGAGCACTTGAGAGAAAGAGAGTGTGACAAATGCTAGAATGTCTTTTTGTTTGTTTCTTGTGTTTTTTTTTTTTAGCAAGAGAGATAGACAGACAGAGAGACAGAGAGAGAAAGAGACAGACAGGAAGGGAGAGATGAGAAGCAACAATTCGTACTTGTGGCACCTTAGTTGTTCATTGATAGCTTCTCATATGTGCCTTGATCAGGAAGCTCCAGCCAAGCCTGTAACCCCCTGCTCAAGCCAGTGACCTTGGGCTCAAGGCAGTAACCTTGGGCTCAAGCCAACGACCATGGGTCATGTCTATGATCCCATGCTCAAACTAGCAACCCTGTGCTCAGGCTGGTGAACCTGCACTCAAGCTGGCGACTTCAGGATTTCACACCTGAGACCTTAGCATCCAGGTCGATGCTCTATCTATTGTGCCACCACCTGGCGACATTTGTTAGAATGTTATAGTGGAGTTCACTTTAGGTCCTGTTGAAAGAATTTCTCGCCTGACCTGTGGTGGTGCAGTGGATAAAGCGTCGACCTGGAAATGCTGAGGTCGCCGGTTTGAAACCCTGGGCCTGCCTGGTCAAGGCACATATGAGAGTTGATGCTTCCAGCTCCTCCCCCACTTCTCTCTCTCTGTCTCTCCCTCTCCTCTCTAAAATGAATAAAAAAATTAAAAAAAAAGAAAGAATTTCTCCACATGCAGATATTTGTTTCCTCACTCTGTGAAACAGAATTCCCCAAATCACTGAACCTTTGACTGAGACTGCTGTTAGAGTAATATTTCTCTGGGGCTCAGGAGCTCTCATAAAACTCCTTTATCACACTGTGCTTTTTATTTATTTCTGGGTATGTATATTAGTTTCCCATTACCACTGTAACAAATTACTATAAACTTAGTGGCTTAAAATAATACACATTTATTCTCTTATAGATTTGGTATTCAGAAATTTGAAGTCAGTTTCACCATGTTAAATTAAAGATGTCAAAAGGGCTGTTGTCCTCTGGAGGCTCTAAGGGAAAATCCATTTCCTTGTCTTTTCCAGCTTTTAGTGGCTTCTTATATTTTTCACCTTCTCCCTCTATAATACATTCATTAAAATCTCTGCTTCTATTATCATGTTGCCTTCTCCTTCCTGTCTCTCTGATCTTCTTTCTCCCTTGTACAAGGACTTCTATGTTTAGCATCATACTTATCTGGTTAGCCCAGGATAATTTCAAGATCTTAATCACATCTTCAGAGTCTGTTTTGCCATATAAGGTAACATATTAGTGTACGGACATTTTGGGAGGCCATTTTCAGCATAGCATAATATATAGAATCATGGGTTCAGTAGGTTTTAATCCTTGTAAGCAATAGAACTATAATAAAGGAAGAACTTATTCTGAATTTAAAAAGATTTAGTATCAAGACATATGTGTTGTATTTATATAGCACTGTAGAGTTCACGATAATCTTTCACATCAATCATTGAATTTAATTCTCATCATATACACATACAAGATGTATTGTTTCACATTTTTAAACATATAAGCAATAGGCCTATTTTTATGTAACCAAATTAAATGAGACTTATCTTATGGTTGCATCATTAACATGTAAAGAACTTGGAGTTGTCTGTCTTTTTTAATTTTTATTTTATTCTTTTTTTAAGTGAGAAGATGGGAAATAGAGAGACAGACTCCCACATGCACCCCTACCAGGATCCACCTGGCAACCATTGTCTGAAGCCAATGTTCTGCCTGTCATGGGCTGATGCTCACAATTGAGCTACTTTTAGCACCTGAGGTAGAGAGTCCATCAAGCTTTCTTCAGTGTTCAGGGCTGATGCGCTTGAGTCAGTTGAGCCATGGCTGTGGGAGGGGAGGGGGAGAGAGAAAGAGAAGAGAGAGAGAAAGCGGAGGGGAGGAGAAGCAGGCAGTTGCTTCTCTATGTGCCCTGACCAGGAATCGAACCTGGGATTTCCACATGTCGGGTCAATGATCTACCACTGAGCCTACCAGCAGGGTCATGTCATGCCCATTTGTTAAGAAAAAATCTGGACAAACTGGAAATCAATTACTTTTCTTGAGCTCATCAATGAACCAAGGTCATAAAGCAGACAGTCACAACCTGGACCTGCTTACCTGGAACAGAAGCAATTGGAACCATAAACTTGAGGAAACACTCAGTTGGAGTTTTGATGACTTGCTGGCAGCTGGGTGTGGATGACCATGCCTGTGAGAAACTGAAGGCCTACACCTTCATGGGCTTTCCCTCCAGGAACCCCTCAGATTCTCACAGTGAAGATTGGAGAAAAAGCCCCATAGCTCTAGTAAGAAGAATGAATAATATCATTGTGAAATGTTGCCAGGGCATTCTTCATAACAAAGGTTTATTTACAGAAACGACTATCAGATGTCAGAGCCTTACGCTAGCTGGGAGAAAAGTCCACCCTATCATCCTTAAGCCTTTCTGCCTCGTCTCACAAGAAAAGGAAAGAGTCAATAGGAGTGAGAGCATCAAGTAAATAGAATGGGAATGTTCAGTCAGGAAAGGCAACAGGAAGCAAGGGTAAAAGGCCATACCACTGGGAACACTGGGGAAGGTCACAGGCATAAAATACAGGTCCATGAATACATGACTGAGATTTATTTAGAAGATTATAGAAATCTATAATCTACCCACATTCATAAAATTTCAGTATATTAACAGGAGATTATAGCTACAGAGACTTTCTGAATACGTAGGCAAAAAGAAATACAATATCAAGGACACTAGGCAAATCTGAAACCTGAAGCAACTATAACTACAACTAACAAACATTACATACAGTCTATCTCCTAGTCAAATTAAAATCCTGACACTAAGTTCTATTTACCTCATTTTCTGTTACCTGAGTCAAGATGGCTGGCTTTCAAAAATAGTCACATGGCATGCCGAAAGGCAAGCACACAAACACAACATACAAGCACATACACACAAATGCATGTACTCTGAAGAGACCGAACTATCACCAGACAGAGACTCAGACTCAAATGATGGAAGTAGATAACATGCATGGAAAATGAAAACTCTAAACAGAGAGATAACCTTCCTAGGGAAAAATAAAAATAAATGCTAAAAGTATAAAGCAAACTAATATAAATTAAGAATTCCTTTGATATGAACATTAGTAGATTCCATAGAAATCAGGAAAGAATCCATAAAAATAGGTCAGTAGAAACTTCTCAAACTAAACGGAAAAGAAAAAAAAAGCAGAACAGTAAAATCTAAAAACTGTGGAATCTCAAAAGGTGTAACATATACATAGTTGGACTATCAAAAGAAGAGAGAGCAGAAAAAAACAAAGAAATGTAGAGAAAAAAGGTTATCAAAGAGAAAATACATACAGGTAAAATAAAACAATTATTTTAATACTCTTAATTGATCTCACAGATTATGTGTTTAACGATATAACTGTAATAATATAAAGCCATAATGTAGTAATGTGCAGCACATGGATAAATGAAATGAATGACAGACAGCAATGCCACAAGAGAGGAGGGAGAAGTTGATAACAGCTCTAAAATACACTAGCTATATATGAGCAACACAATGCTTTTTAAAAGTAGACTTTGATTAGAAAATATATATTATACTTTTTAGGGCAATAATTTCACTTTAAAAATAAGTAAACTTAATAGAATACTAAGATTGGGCATAACATGGAATCATAATGTGTTCAGTTAAAGCCAGAGGAGGTAGAAAAAAAGGGGAAACAAAATACAACTGCAATAAACAGAAATCAGTTTCAATCCTGCTAGACATCAATAATTATAGATGAATGTCCTAACTACTCCGATTGACAGAGATTTTCACAGGACATTAAGATCTTGACCCAAATTTATCAGGAATACAGAAGTATATAATACAGCCAGAAAGCAGTCTATCCTCTGAGAAGCTGTAATAAAGCTAAACCTGTATTCATCTAACAAAAGAAACTCAAAATAAATAAAGATAAAATTGAAAAGACAAACAGACAAATGCACTATTACAGTTGGAGGCTTCAATGTCCTTTTTTTTTTTAAAGTAACCAATAAATTAAACATGCATTAAATCAATAAGCATATAAATGATGTGAATAGCACTGTCAACAAACTTGAGCTGATAGTTACAGAATACAACATACAAACAAAGCAGAACATGCCTTTTTGACAATCTCACATGAAACATCCACAAAGCTAGACAACATTCTTGTTTAACAAATTTAAATTAATAAAAAGCATACAAATTAAGCAATCAGATAATAGAATTGAACTAGAAATCAACAACTGAAAATATCTGGAAAGTACCAGGTATTTTCAGGTTAAATAATACACTTTTAAACAGACATATGTATTAGAAGGGAAGAAACATATAAAAACAATAACCTAAACTCTGCATTAGACATTTTGAAAAAAATAGTAAATTAAGCCAAAAAACAAGAAAAAAGGAATAAAAATTAAAGAACCCAACACAACTGAGAAAAAAATAGACAAAATAAACAAAATCAAGAGTTTTGTAAAGTACAACATCAATAAAATCAATAAACACCTCTCGCAAGTTTGAGAAAGCAACTGAGAAGGCAAAAATTACAAACATCAGAAATGAACAATGGTTTAACTACAAATACATGGACATTAAAAGGTCAATAAAGGAATTATATTATAGACAACTATATATTCATATTTGAAAACTTAGATGTAATAAACTAATGACATATTTATGAAAACTCACCCAAGAATAAATAAATAGCCCTTTATCTGCTAAAAAAAATATCTACCAGTACAGGTACCTTGAGATATGAACAGACCAACATATGAATTTTTTAAGATACAAGCTGCAACTCGGTCCATATTTTTGTTTGAGATCCGAGCGAAATTCCAAGATACAAGTCGTGATTGGGGAAGCTGCCGCTAGTTGGCGTGTTGGCGCACGGGTCTAGTATCAGCAGTTTGATACAAGAGTTGACTGACTTATGAGCTTGGTTACAGAGTGAATTAAATTTGTATCTCAAGGTACCACTGTACTTGAAAATCTTCCAAAAAAATGTACCAAATGTAGATACTTTTACTAATTAAGTCTATGAAACTTTCAAGTAAGAAATAAGGTTCATTGTCCAAAGTCTTTTCAAGAAAATAAAAGCAGGAGGACCCATCCTTACTCATTCTATGATGCCACATAGCCTGGTTAACAGGATCAGAAACAAAGACTACAAGAAAGATAGCAGACTATATTTTCTTGGAAAATACATGTAAAAATTCTCAATAAATCCAACAATGTATGAATAGAATTATTCACCAAGACCAAGTGGGGTTTATTTTGAATATTAAAGGCAGTTGCAACATTTATACTCTAGAAATGTAATCTACCATATCAATAGGTTAAAGAAAATAAATCTTATGATCATATTCATAAATGCAGAGAAAATATCTGAAAAACTCAATATCCATTCATAATCAAATTTTCAAAAACGCTTCAACTAAGAAATGTTCAAAAAATACCTGATCAGTTGTCCTCAAAACTGTCCAGGTTATCAAAAACAAGGAAAGTCTGAGAAACTATTGTAGTCAAGAGTAATCTAAAGAGACATAATAAATAAACATAATGTAGTTTCCTGGATGGAATCCTGAAACATAAAAAATGATTTTAAATAAAACTAAGAATAGCATGAGCAGGTGGTGGTACAGTGCATACAGCTTCGGACTGGGATGTGGAGGACCCAGGTTTGAGACCCTGAGGTCGCCAGCTTGAGCGTGTGCTCATCTGGTTTGAGCAAGGCTCACCAGCTTGAGCTCAAGGTCGCTGACTTGAGCAAGGGGTCACTTGGTCAGCTGTAGCCCTCTGGTCAAGGCACATATGAGAAAGCAATCAATGAATAATTAAAGAGCCACAACGAAAAACTGATGATTGATGCTTCTTATCTCTCTCCGTTTCTGTCTGTCTGTCTGTCCCTATCTATCCCTCTCTCTGACTCTCTCTCTGTCTCTGTAAAAACAAAGAAACCCTAGAAAAAACAACTAAGGAAATATGAATAAAGTATGTTGTTTAATAATTATGTATTGATATTTGTTCATTAATTATAACAAATGTACCATATTACAATAAAGTATAAATACTCAGAGAAATTTAGTATGGAGTATATGTGAACTCTACTCTTCAACTTTTCTGTAAATTTGAAACTCTTAAAACATTTTGGTTGAGGGGAACACGGGGGTGGGGAGGATGTACTTGGTGGGACACTTGAATCTATGTAAACACAATAAATTTTAAAAAGAAGTTTATTTCAAAAGATTCTACAAATTTGGAATGAATGAACTCAGTTTATTTTCCTTTTTTGGGGGGGAGAGCAAGAGAATGAGAGAGAGGAAGGGAGAGAAAGAACAAAGATGAGAAGCATCAACTCATAGTTGCTTCACTTCAACTGTTCATTGATTGGCTCTCATACTAAAATCATATTTTCTTCAAATATTTTGCTTTTAAAGATACATTAGTTTTGCCACAAATATAAATGATGTAATTTTTGAAAGTCCTCAGACAATTAATTAATTTTGAGGAATAAGGAGAAAGAATTTAAAATATGAAAAAGTAGTATACTTTTCTTCTCAGGTGTTATAATTTTTTTAAAAGGCAGCTTCCAATTTGGCCTTTAAAAAGTTTGTGCTTAAATGAAAAAACTTGTACATTTGTCCTTCACTTACCAACATATGTATTTTTTAACCTGTCAGCCTCCTTTTCTTTACATTTCAATTTTAAAATACTTTTCCAACACTAAAGGTTTCAATGAGCATACAATTATTAAAATATATTGATCTTTCTTTAAATAATGCTTTTTAGCATAGTAAAAGTATGTGTGTATTTGTGTGTATTGGCAGAATATACAATTTTGCCCACAGATTCTATGAATTACTCATATTTGGAAATGTCTCAATTCACAGAATGAAGAACGGTGTTTTTATAACTACTTCTCTGAATGTAGATTCAAGTAGATTTCTTTCATATGTTTTAAGTGAAAAAAAATAGTGTAGCTATGGATTAATTAGTACTCCATTCCATTTGATTTGCTCCACTTAATTCAAAAGGCATGGAAAAAATTCTATCTTATATTCTTAATGTTGGGAAGGGAAGGGAGGAAAGGAATAAGAAAAGAAGGGTGGGAGGGAGGAGCGAGGAAGTAAAGGAGGGAGGGGGAGATAGAGCGAGAGAGTCTTGCCTTTGAAGCACTGGTACAACTTTTAAATTTTCCCTTTGATGCCATGTAACTAAAGATACATTGATATATGTCTGACCTGTGGTGGCATAGTGGATAAAGCATCAACCTGGAGTGGTAAGGTTGCCGGTTTGAAACCCCGGGCTTGCCTGGTCCAGGCACATATTATTAGAGATGATGCTTCCTGCTCCACCCTCACTTTTTTTTCTCTTTCTCTCCTTTATAAAATGAATAAATAAACTCTTTAAAAAAATGTAAAAAAAATTGTTAATATAATGAAATGAATAGAAATGCATAAAAAGAGTATTGATCAGTATTATTTTTTGAAAAAAACACATTGGTTAGATTACTTGAAAGTTGTAGAGAATGCTGCCCTACCCATGAGAGGAGACTAATGTTATGGCTTTACTTGTTTTCAGACATTGCTTACTAAGAAGGTAGAAAGTAAGGACTGATGATGTTCTTAAAATTCAAGTAGAACTATCTCATGACTTAATTCTCTCAGCATAAACCAGCAACAACTATTGTAGCCTATTTTAAAATATTCTCAGTTGATTATACAATGCACTACATATTTTTTAGCACATATGAGAGAGAGAGAGAGAGAGAGAGACAGAGAGACAGAGAGAGACAGAGAGAGGGAAAGATAGGCACAAACAGGAAGTAAAGATATGAGAAGCATCAATTCTTTGTTGCAGCACCTTAGTTGTTCATCAATTGCTTTCTCCTATGTGTCTTGGCTGGGGGACTCCAGCTAAGCCAGTGACCCCTTGCTTAAGCCAGCGACCTTGAACTTCAACTAAAGTTCAACTTCGAAATACTGCTCTTTAAGAATGATACTGAGATTATAAATCATCTATAGTCTAGTTAAATTTCAATGGACATATATTTTTTAAATTAGAGATTTTTATTGATACAAGGTATAGATGTATATATATTTCAAAGTCCACCTAATATCTTCTATCTATCTATCTATCTATCTATCTATCTATCTATCTATCTATATCTATCAATCATCTATCTATCTATCATCTATCATGTATCTATTTATCTGTTTACCTATCCTATCTATGAGCAAAGAACCTAGAGTAACCTAGACATAGTTTAAAAAAAAGAAAAAAAGTTAAAGTACATTAGCTATTAAATGTTAAGTAACTTTCAATAATTTTATTACCTAACAAGTATATAAGTAACATGTTTTCTATCATTTTAAAATATGCCAAATATTTTGTTGTATATCCTTAGTATTTTATTTTAAAAAGCGTAGGCTACTTTGACAATAAACATGGAAATACATGAGAAAATATATATTATATATGTATAACACATAGACACAGACAACAGTGTGGTGATAGCCAGAGGGCAAAGGGGGTGGGGAGTAGGTGGAGGGGAGCCAATGGGGGGGAGTGGGGGCAAGAAGAGGCTTTGTTTGGGGTGACGAGTGTACGATGCAGTGAGAAAATGTTGTTCTGTTGAGTCGTACACTTGAAACTTGTACTTCAATAAATTCTATAAATATTTTCTAAAAAAAAAGTTGAAAAAAGAAATAAAAATAAAAATTTTGGTGTGACGAGTTTTACAAAACACTACGGATTAATTTTTACTTTCATACCATAAACTTTATATCTGGGCTGAGAAATTAATTGTGTTGCAGGTTAAGCAACATTAAATTTTAAAACACCACCATGGTTTCATCCTATGAGCATTTGAGAAACTTTTATATTTTAGCCCAGTTGCATATTTAATGGGCTATACTCTACTAACCAGCAGCAGCATTATGAAACTTCTGAATAATTGAGGGCCATGAGAAAGACACACAGGAATGCTATAAGGATTTTTCATTTTTCATTACAGACAATTAGACAATGATATGTTAATAACTTTGGAGATTGCACATTTATCTGTGTAAGAGAGCAGGCCAGGGGAAAAATGAACTGTGTTTGAAGCCATAGAATATAGGAGCATAGAAATAATCACAAGCAAATTTTCAAAGATCTTGTTTACTCAGCAGATTAAGCAAACTCTGGTGACCAAAGGGACAAATGTTTTAGCTGTTATTCACCATGCCTCTTAAATAGCATTAGTGGATACAGAATTTTTACTAGTTCTAATAAATTTGTATCATTCTGATAATGTATACATACTCAGACAAGATAGAAACATCCCCTTTCAGGCATAGCACAGTGCTCGTAGGGCCCACTTCCCAGGACTGTGATTGTAGTTTGAAAAACTACACATCGGCATTAGGTAATGTGCTAATGGTCAGCTAACCCATGTATATGTTCATAGTTTATAAAAATGATTAGTTTTGGCCCTGGCCGGTTGGCTTAGTGGTAGAGTGTTGGCCCAGGGTGTGGAAGTCCTGGATTTGAATCGGGTCAGGGCATACAGGAGAAATGTCCATCTGCTTCTCTACCCTTCCCCCTCTCTTCCCTCTCTATCTCTTTCTTCCCCTCCTGCAGCCAAGGTTTCATTTGAGCAAAGTTGGCCCCAGGCACTGAGGATGGCTCCATGGCCTCTGCCTCAGGCACTAAAATGGCTCTGGTCACAACAGAGCAATGCCCCAGATGGGCAGAGCATCGCCCCTTGGTGGGCATGCCGGGTGGATCCCGGTTGGGCACGTGCGTGAGTCTGTTTGACTGCCTCCCCACTTCTAACTTCAGAAAAATACAACAACAACAAAAGATTAGTTTTTATTTATCAGACCTTATCCATTAGGTCACAGTATGGTCTGCCTATAGTGAAGTATAGTCATCTCCCTCTCAGGATGTCAGCTTTACATGAGATATCTGAATTTCACATTGTATTTTCTTGCTTCCAGGGTCCTTTGCCCTCCCCTCAGCCCTCACTTTTTAGGCTGGTCCATGCATTCATATATCATATCTCTGTCAGTGCATGAAGTCACACATGCAATAGAGGTATTAGCTAGAGCTGCTGTCGGTTTCTTCTGAGGTCTTTTTGAGAAGGCAGCCCTTCTTAATGTATTAATAAGTAAGATGGACCGACCAATGAGTGTTTGGTAACAGGGGACAGTAAAAAGGAAAGTTATTTGTAGTACCAAATTTTAGAAGTTCCCAATACTCTCCTCAATAATCAATTCTTTCCAATATCAAAAATTGCTGAAGTTCAATAAGAACTATGGTGAAAACATCATACCTAGTAACTTCTATGGGCCTATCATTGTCATTTATATATAATTTTCTTATATAATACTCAGGGCAATTATATGAAATGACCACATTTTGCATATTGAAAAATAAGTTTCACAAAGACAAAGCAGAATTCCCAACAGCATATGACTAATAAATGGAGATCTGAGTCTGCTGGTCTTCAGAAACAGTGTCTTTTTCTGCAGTTACAGCTTGACTGATGCATGTAAGTATACACATGAAAGTGCATAAACTAATAATAACATATAACAAATTTATTTCTATGTATTTTAATGTAGCACTTATTCATTGCAACAAATATTAATTTTTTCTAATGGCTAGAACTATTGAGTCTGCCTGCACATGTAAAAATACAAAATACCAGTATATGTTTCCTTTAATTAAGATAAGAATGAGGTATATACTAGCTGTGCATAAGTTCCAGACTTGCTCTGTGTCATGATTCTAATGGTACCTAGAATGAGGGCTCTCGGATGCTTCCCAAGTTAAGATCCTTCAGCGGATCTTAAAAGAAAACTTTACTAGAATAGAAAAATTATGAATGATTAAATATTTCTGTACTCATTTTTCCATCCCTATTATTTCCTTGTAGTAAAGATATTAGATGAAAGATCTATAAGTGAAACATCTGTAGGAGGAAAAGGACATAGAATACCGACCCTAAGTAATCTAATTACAGATGCGTTTCTGGAGGAGAAGCTTGTCATTTTCTTGGCTTCATGAATGGTTGAAATTTTCCATTTTAGGTTATGAAAACAATTATGTTGATAGATAATGCCTATTCCTCTTTACTTCATCTGGACATAACCAAAAGGTCTTCTTGGAAGTCCTTTTTATCTTCTGCTGTTTTAAGCATTAGCCCACCTATGGTAGCACTGTGACAGAGAATAACAGCTGCTTTCACCTGATAAAATTATTGACGTTACCTATGAACGGAGTAAAAACTAAAGATATCATAAATGACCAAAGAAGAGAAACAACAAGAAACAAAATATTTTCTTCTAACTTCCATCCATGCTTATCAACTATTAAATTTCCTTTTTGTTTAGTTTGGTTTGGTTTCAAAACCATCAAAAGGAAAACTCCCCTTGGCTTCTTGGGTGTGATTTATAACAAACACTAAGTTTAAAATTAGTTTTTTGTTGGAATTTCCCTGAGAGTCAAATTCCTTTAGGAAATTACTATCCTCACTTGAACTGGAATGGTCTGTAGCAGATGAATTATGGCTCAAAGCAAGACATTCATTAAGGGAAAAGTTGAGAAGAATTGGGGAAATCAAAGAGGTGGCAAAAACAAAATTCTGATTTAATTTGTTCAGCCAATTTCTGAAAGGACTGAGTTCTCCCATCCACAACAGGAAATGCATTTACTTAGAGAAAATAAATAAATAAAAAGAAAGAGCATCACCCTTAACAGCCCTGTACAGGTTTCATTTCCCTTAGGAGACAGTGAGCAGGCTGCCTTAGAGAACTTAATTCAATGGCTTCACACTCTTTTCAATACCAGATTTTAGGATCCAGTTCAAAATCGAATAAGGTACAGATAAGGCTAAAGAATGAGACAAATACAATCATCAGGCAGGATTGCCCCTCAATTATAGTTTATCTCTACTTGTATAATTTATATCTAGGAAACAAATTTTTACAGCAGTCGAGTGCATAGGCTTTGTTTTGTTTTATTGAGAGATAGGTGACGGTGCTTGAAATGCTTTCAGATATTACTGATTTAAAAAGCATTTAACCATAATTACTCTTCTGAAAACACTTTACAATACATTAATTCAATTGAAAATCAAAAAGAATGTCATCATTTAATAATCAGTGGAATAAGATCAACGATGTATGAAGAGATACTACTACTGATCCTGTAGATAGAAGCTTTGCAATATTCTGTTCTTTTTTTTTTTTGTCCATTCAGTTGTTGTATGTGGGTTTGGAAAAAAAGCCAAATACTGAGGTGGTCATAGGTTTCTTGGGATTAGTACTATTTGTTTGACAGGCATAAAGAATTTGGTACTATGTAGTTTATTAAAACTAGAATTCTTGAAACATGGAAAAGAATACCCTATTGTTACTTTAAAACAATCATGTTCCATTAGTTTAAAAAAAAACTATCCTTACCTGGAGAAATCTGTACACCTTTTGGTCATCTTTTCTTCATGCATACTTTAAATAGGAAAGAGGACTCTAAAGTTTAATGAATTACAATGTCTGTAGTCACATGAGATCTCTTCTTCAAAGCACTATTTGATGTACACTATTTTAATCCTGCATCTCCCTGCACCCATATCTCACTTCACCTACAATTTTTCCTTGAGATGAAAACTTTGCCTAAGAAAGTAAATCTTGGACCATATAACTATAGGATTTGAGACAATTCTCCAAAAAGAAATTGATTCTTTTCTTTGAGTCTCCAGGTTACAAGAAGAGAGGGAGGCTCATTGTCTGTTTTATCTGCATCATCAGCTTTGCATTCAGACACTGTAGTTGTGTGCCCAGAGATTTCAAGACGGCTTTGCTTTGTTTTGGTAGCAGTAGAAAGTTGAGAGGGTGGGAGAAGAGCAAGAATCCTACTCTCAAAAACCTGAGGCTACAATCTGAAACCAGAATTACCTTCATTTTACTCTCTCAAAAGAAGACAGAGATATTAATTCAAGTCTTTGATTTAAGAACTTTCCAAGTTTTGCTACTGTCCCATCTCTATACTGTTTATATCTTCTGTTTCCCCTAATGATTTGCCTTAAGATCCATTATAAGAAAACTGTCAGAGAAAGATAAATACACTTTCTTACTTGTAAGTGGAATCTAAATGTGTAGAACTCATGGGAACTGAGAATAGAATGGTGGTAGCCAGGGGCTGAGAAGTTGGAGATACAGGGAGACATTAGTCAAAGCATATGCATAAACTTTTAGGGACAGCATGGTGATTATAACAAGCAATACTGATTGTACACTTGAAAGTTGCTATGAGAGTAAAGTTTTCATGGTCTCACCCTAACAAAAACAACAAAATGGTAATTACATGAGGTGAAAGATGCGCTAACTAACCTCATTGTGGTAAACATCCTGCAATAATATATCCATATATCAAGTAATCACATATCAATTATCAAATAATCATACCTTAAACACACACATTTTTTTTAGTCTCAGATAAGCTGGAAATAAAGAAAGAAAAGTGTCAGTGTGCTTGTTTTGGGGACCAGCAACAAGCGTGAATTCAATCTAGTCCCAACCTGGTTCAGGAAGGAGAGACAGAGTTCCAGGCGAACGTATCTGAGATGGAGCCTACTGAAATGTGAGGGAAGCAGTCTGCATGACAGGCTCTGGATTAGAAAATAAAAGGAGAATCTACGGAGATCATTTAGACTCGAGAAGGGAAACTGACTCAGCAGTTACAAGAAACCCTTGAGGAGGAGAAATAAGGCAAAGGGACAATAGTTTGGCGTGTGTATTTGATACTAGGGCATTAGAATGAACTTATTCTACACCAGATTTCACCCGTATAAGTTTGATCTCCAGGAAAGGATAACACGTTTTCAGCTGGAATCTAAATGTGTAGAACTCATGGGCACTGAGAATAGAATGGTAGTAGCCAGGGGTTAAAGATTAATTTTTACTGGCCAAAAGTTAAAGATTAATTTTTACTTTAAATTTTATAAAATCTAGTCATTTTTGAGGCCCTGAATTTGAGAACAGCCTCTGCTGCATGTTTGTCCAGAGAATAACCACCTAGATTTGTCCTTTGCTGTTTTCTCATCTCCCTCCTCAGACTTTCTGCTGCAAGAATCTTTAAAGATTTTTAGCGGTTAAACAACATCAAGATGGTTAACTCTTTCACAGACCCACACAAAATTTCTGGCAGATTGACCCAGACCAGCAGTTGAAAATCACTTGTTTAAGTGACCTCAACAACTACCATTTAGGCTGATGAATTGCAACTTTGTTGACAGTTTTTTCCTTCCTATACAACCTCCTTCTTGGCAGCTCCAATCTCCTGAAATTAACCACATCTAAAGCTAAACCAGTTTCCTTACACATCTCCTATTACCACCTTTATCCACTGAGCAATATACTATCTACCAGGCTTATGTGTGCTAACACAGAGGTCATCTCCAGCTATAGACTACGAAGGAAAGTATTTTATTTATTCTCTCTCCAGCAATTAACACTGAGCCAAGCCTATAACAGTTCATTAAATAAAGTATTAAATGTGTGGCAGAAGAGAGATCAAGGAAGGTGGCCCCAGACTATGTCTAAGCAGTGATGGGAATAAATCGAAGTCTGGATAAAGAGGCTACATCACAGGAAGGGGTCTAAATTGGCAGAACATATGTGCGCCCAGAGGACAACCACAGGAAGACGCAGTGAGATAGCACCACCTGTAAGTCAAAGAGAGACGCTTAGAACAGATCCTTCCCTTTGGCTCTCAGAAAAAACCAAACAACTATGATCTTGGCTTTCTAGCCCCCAGAATTGTGAGAAAATGAATGTCTGTTGTTTGAGCTGCTGTCTATGGCATTTTGTTAAAAGAGCCCGGCAGACTAGTGCAGCTTTCAGTGTGGCTATTAGGATATGCAGATAGGATGTGGTGGTTCATGTTTCTAAAGCAGAAAATCACCTCTATAAAAACGTTAAGAACCTCGGTCTTCTACCTAAAAAGTAGAATAGAGTTTGGTTTTAAGCCTAGATGAACAATCCTAAAGAGGAAATACTATTTAATGAGAGGTCGCTGTTCTCCATCAAGACGTAAATGGAATTATAATAAAACCATGTTTGTTTGCTCTAGAGTTAGATGTTTAAACAAGTCAATAAATTTTTTGGAAACACAGGGAAAAAAAGATGCCATGTTTACTTCTATTTCCACATTAATTGTAGCACTGACAGAAGAATGACAAAGTGATAGCCTCAGAGACCACTAAAATCATTTCATTCACAAAATGGGTGTTTTATGAGTATGGGCTCTGCTGATTGCTCCTCGGTCGGGAGGGCCGCTCAGGGCCCGGCAGATGGCCACTGGAGTTTGCAAACATCTGTTCACTCTCTCGCCTTTTGTAGTCCACAACCCACTAAAGAGAAAAGTGTCCATAGAATAAAGATATCTGCCTACCAAGACCATGTTATATCTGGTGAGAACCAGGAATCGGGGCAATTTTGACAAATGTATTTTAAATAGTGGCAAAGTGTGAAAACACTTTTTAACTAAATAATAAAGGCTATCTATATTCTATGACAGAGTAGCACATGCAAGGTCACAAACTGATGTTTGTACTTATTAAAGCAATTCACAAGTTAAAACGCATTTGCACTTAAGAGTTTGGATTTCAAGAAATTACACTTAATCCAAACCCTACAAAAAAGTCAACTTTCTAAGTTTGGCTTATATAAATGAACTTGAAAACAGAAGCATAAAAGGTTACACAGAATTAAATATATTTTAAAGGCAGGCCATCACTGGGATATGTTTTTTTCAGACCAAATGCAACTGAATTGAAACTATTAAGCACCTGCTTGATTCATGGAAAGTAGTTAGGCATTAGGGTTGGCAACTGTAGAAGTAGTATGTGTGCCTTTAGGGCTTTAAAAGTTTTAAAACAAAAAGACCAAAAAGTAATAGTAATATAAGAAAGCATTTGTAAATTATACCTCAGTAGTCTACCCAGTCAGGTGTATAGTGGTCAGGTAGAGTCTTACAGAGAAGAAAACCCTTTGGGTAAATTCTGAGAGACAAGTTGTGATAGGGAGGCAGGGAATAGTATTTATTGCTAAAATAATGTTTAAAAAAAGAACAGAATGAGAATACCGCAAGTGGGTTCAGGTACACTGGGTAAACTCAATCCAGTTTACTAAATCTACCAAAATATGATATATTTTGTTACACATCACTTTGTTTTAATTTCAGACTTACAGAAAAATTGCAAAAGATCTGTATCCTCTTATACCTTACATTCTCCAGTTAGTTTTTCTCTGACTTCAGTATTGTCTTTCTCCTTTGTTTTCTCTGTGTGTATGCGGTTGTCTCCTGTATCTACCTGACACATCTCCCTGATTCTTAGAGAACTTCTTTAATGTCTGACATTGCAGATGGCCCAAGCTGGCATCTTACATGGTCTGGCTCAGCCCCATTATCAGCTGCATTCCATTTTTTATTTTTATGAACAATGGTTGTTAGAAATCAAAACTGGGCAACAGTACCTTCATAACTTCTATTCATTCCCAGTCAGCAGAACTCAGAAATTAGTACATCTATTAAATGATAAGCTCCTATTGGTGTTTCTAAATTTTACCCAACACTGCTGACCAACACTGTATTCAGTGCACCACTGCCTGGTCAGGCTCACTTCCATTTTCATACGGATATGTTCTGGTCTTATCTTGGTCTCCCCTCCCCCAGTCTCATCCTTAAATGAGATAACTATACCTTATATCATTGTTCCTCTACTTGTAATGTGTCCTTTTTTTGTGCGTGGTAATCTCAAGAATTTTCCCCTTAGCCTCTGGTTTTCTAGATTTTGACTATATTGTTTTCTTTCTACTGATCCTTCCTGCAGTTCACTGAGCTTCTTTGACCTGTAAGTTTATGCTTTTCACCACATTGTGGGATTTAATAGTGTTCACTTTTCAATATATTTGTGTCCCTTACTCTCAGTTCTCTCATTCTGCATTTGAAAGGTGTATGTCAGGCTGTCTGATATCACAAATCACAAATGTTATGGAGTCTCATTTTCCCCCTCTCATTTATTCCTTTTTTCTTTTCTTTTTCTTTCATTTTTTACTTCTGTGTTTGATTTTCAAAGATTTGTCTTTGGTTTACAGGATTATTTATCCTTACATCTCTAACTGGATTTTGAGCTTTATATTTCTATTATTTCTCTTTTATAAACAGTTTTAAATCAGTTTCTAAAAAAATAAATATACTTGGGTTATTTAAAAATAAAAAGCACTTTAGAGAGGTAAAAATGTCTCCCTGCCAGTATCCTCAGTTTCCCCTGGAAACTTCAGGTGCTACTATTTTAATACTTGTTGGGAAAACAGCTGTGTTAGTCTTGCACGCTTATACTTAGCCTGATTAGTGCATGAGCACCTGGTGGCACCACGTGTGTATAGTCTATGTAAGGCTATAGGTGCTCACCCTCCGCTAGGATTGTGGATTGCCTGTCCTTCACTGTGAAGGGCCATTTTGCTGTTTGTCTGCCTGAGAAGCAGACTCCTCTACCTATTTGCTCATCCACCCTTGCGAGACTCCATTAAACAGGAATGGCCCACCTCTTTCTGGCTCTGCAGTTTCTCCACTGTCTGCCTGAGTCTGCTGTGGACCTGCCAGGCCTCGACCACCAGCATTACACCATTCAATGGAAGAACATCAGACCAAAGTCAAGGATAAACCCAAGATGGAGAGAAAGCAGTCTGGGGAGATGAAGGACCAGCAGTACCACAGGCAGGCTACTCACCTTTTTTGTCATTGTCATCCTCAGGAGCCTGAGCAACACATTCAGAACCAGCAGGGACAATATCTCTTGAACCGAGATGCAGAGTCCAGGTGTTGTCCTCCAGCAAGGCGGTGGAAGTCGACCTTCACCCCTCCGGAGTAGTGCTCAGGTGGCCTGGGATGGCCTTAATGTACAGAATTAATGCAGGCCGCAAATATGGACACATTTAAAGAGAAGCTTGGAGCAGCCTAATAGGGAATGTAGGGCTAGAATCCCAGTTTCCTGTAGGTCTGAGAATTACCTTGGAAATGCCCTCTCCACGGCAGGCATAGCAGCAGCGGGTATGGCCATCCTGTGGGTGTTTTCCATCTGGCTGGAATGACCCTAAGGGAAAGAAGGTTCAGTGATTTTAATCAACTAAAAGTAGCTCAGATGAATCAAAATTGCGGACAGCATAGCAAGGGAGGAAGGAGTCCGCTTCAAAGCTGGAGCAGGAACGCAGTATCTGGAGCCCGGTGCTTCCTTCAGCCTGGTGCCTAAATTCCAAAGGGCCACCATCGCCCCACTCTGCCCGGGGGGGGGACACACTACTGTCTTGGTCACCTTTATCAGAAGCCCTGGTACCCAACTTCACTGTCGCCCACGTGGAGGTTGGCATTTAACAGAGGTGTCAGCGCTGCTGGTGTGTGCGCTCACGTGTGCAGCCTCTTCCAGGGAGCCCCGGCCCCCGATTCCTCCTCGTCTTCATTGACGAGATTACTGCACTTGGAAAGCACTCCACCACCAAGTCTATGTCATGTCTACCCCCACAGAGTTGGAGCAGACACTTAACCAGCTTCTGGTGGAAAGGAATGCAATGGGCATCACCCATCACCTTGTCCTGGCGTCCACCAACCCAGCCCCACATTTTGAACACATTTCCACTGACTTTCCCACAATCTGGGAAAGATGGGAGATTTTCTAGCAGTGCCAGGAAAGCCTTAAACATGTGGTGATGCTCGTGCCAGGGTTAAGTGGCAGGACATCGCCAGCCTATATAAGATGGTCTGTATGTATGTGCGTGGGAAGGCTGCATGTCAATCCACACACTGAACGTGTCTGCCATGGCCGTGTGTCTTTGCCCAGAATGCCCAAAGAACAGATCCTCTCAGAGAAAGAGCAGAATGAGTCTGGCGTGCTTTGGTCACCTGGTTGCTGGGACACACCGGGGTTATGAGGAAGGCGCCACATTCCAGGGACAAGTGCAGGCTTTGCTGGGAAGGTTCCCAAGAGAATAGCACTGCTTTGCCAAGGAGCACATGAGATGTGACTAGCGTTGGGTGGCCTTGGGGAACCACCTCCTTCAACAGGGCCACTTCCAGTGCTCAGAATGACTGGAATAAGGTCATCGCATCTACTACGGTAGAGCTTCTGGGGTTGGCAGAACCAGCCATGGAGGGGCAGACTTGCTGGGGCTTCCCTGCCCCTCTGCTGTGTATCACCACCTAACAGAGTCCAAGACTCATTGCCCTCCGGAGAACAGAGGTGATAAGTATGAGAGACACTAGTTAGGACCCTTCTCCTTACCAGGACTGAGAATGTCTTTTCATAGACCAGTGGTTCTCAAACTTTTTAAAGTTGGGGCACATTTAAAATCCTACAAATAATTGTAGGCACACTACATACAAATTTCTAAAAAATATGTTATAATAAGTCAAATATTAAAGAAAAAATATAAAATTCAAGCATGCTATTATGGTAATTAAATAAAATAAATACAACAAAATTAAATTTATTCTGACATTAAAAAACATTTTTGTTACATTTTTTGAGTTATGCTTTTTAGAATTTGTGAAAAAGGGTTAAAAAATAAAAAAATACAAAAAAGTTATCTTTTTATATATATAGATACATTTTTAGTAAAATTTAGTAAATTCAGCAGATCCCGGTGTAAATGTGTGAAGTTTTTCATTGTTGTGTTTATGAGAAACATGAGCCTGATGTGTCCTAGCAATTTCTTCAATGTTTGGGCATATATTTGAAAGGCAAACTCTCATTTCCTCATCAATACATTGAAGAAATCCTCTCTGTTTACTCTTAATTGTGTTGAGTGCAGAAAACCCCCACCATACATATCATCTTAACTTTACACCAAACAAAGGATAGAAGAAAGTTGCCTCCAGGCTTTCTGGGGAACATGGGGGGGGGGCAGTGTAAACAATCCAGTACCACAGCTTAACAGCCTTCTGCAACCTAATCAGGCAAGTGAGGTGGGGGGTTGGGCAGACTATCAATTTACAGCCAATTCCCATCTCTGTCCCCCAAAAATCTAAACTCCAAATACCCTGTTGGTTTTTTGGTCCCCAACAGGCACATATTTCTCTGGAATACCATAGGGCACACCAGTGCGCCCTGACGCACACTTTGGGAACCACTGCCATAGACCATCGTCTTAGTCTGATCTGGGGCTCAGGAAGCAGGGAGAATAGGTTCTTTGTACTTAGGATGTGATCCCATCCTTGGCCTTCGGCCATGCTGCTGCCTGACCATCTGGGAACTGACCCCTGGCCCGAGTTTCCCTTGATAGGTACTCTGGCATAAGGCCCTGTACATGCTAACTGTCTAGGAAAGGAATGATCTCAACTGCTCTGGCCTATGAGGGTGTCGGCCTTCCCATGAGGAATTCTTTGCCAAGATCCCTTCCTCACACCTAGAGAAATACCTCTTAAGTTTTTATCTCTAGATTTGTTTGAAATAAAGTCCTTAGCATAAAAAATAACATCTTAAAAAAAAGAAAACAAAATGCAACAAAAAACTTATGCTTTTCTTATCATCATAAAGTAAAAGATATTTCAATTGTGTGATTATAAATTGGTAAATATCTACATTACCTTTTGGAGAAAGAAAGAAAAGCAAAAAAAAAAGTGGTATTTAGAGGTCTTAACTGACATAGGAGAAAAATAAAATAAAATAATTTTAAAATTTAACAATTTGATCCTGTTTAGTTATATAACAAGTTTAGTCATACAATTGATTGTAACAGGAAACCTAGACTAAGGACTTCCATTATGATCATGAGTTTAGATATAGATGATATAAAATTAGTTTAGATATAAAATAAGAGAAAACATTTATATGCCAGTAGCCATAAACAATTTGATTCATTTCATTTACTCCTAAATGAAAAAAGGTAGAAGTAAAAACTGAGAAATAAGACAGAAAGAACTCAGATATTTAATGAGTAAGAGAAAGGGACATGCTTCAAGAAAGTCAATGAAAATGTGAGCTTACAAACTTAGTTTTATGCCCTATGAGTACCTGATATTTTTGCTGGTTGAGTGTAAAAAATTTGGAGGATAGAGGGATTAAGGCAAGAATAAGGAATTAGCAGAGAAGGGTGGTGAGTAGGAGATACTAATTCTTAGATAGCAGTCATTTAAAAGGAGAAATGCGGTTTGAGGATAAAAGGCAGTAGTGGGGTTAAATGGTTATCTCTGTGTGGATTGTTCATCAGTTTGATGGAATTAAAAGTTACAAAGGAGAATGGAACCAAAGCACAGAGAACTCAGGGTGGGCTATAACTGATAAAGTAAGTAGAGAAGTGGCCTCTTAGCTGTAGTGCAAATGGCTTTTAGCCTGAGGCTGGAGAGTAGGGAGAGGGAGCTAGGAAAATAGAGAATGAGGGCAGACATCACTTCAGATAGCTTTGAGTGCTCAAAAAATGTGTTATTCATCTGATGTGTTATAATAAATGAATATAAAACTAAGGAAAGTAGAAAAGTTTTGGAACAAATATTGCAGAAGTACAACCAAAGATGAATAGAAGTGTTATTAAAATCTTTCAGGGCCTAATCTTATTCCTGTATTTTTCACATAATATGAGCTCAAAATGTTGATATAGTTTATGATTTTCATAAAACTAGCATTCCATATATTAAGGACAAAAGTAGACCAGATAAAGAATTATCTGTAATGGAGAAAACTATTCTAGAGAAAGCAGAATGTCATCCTTTTTCCTCCTCCTGACTTCACAGTGATGTTTTTTTTGTTTTGTTTTGTTTTTGTTTTTTCATTTTTCTGAAGCTGGAAACAGGGAGAGACAGTCAGACAGACTCCCGCATGCGCCCGACCGGGATCCACCCGGCACGCCCACCATGGGGCGACGCTCTGCCCACCAGGGGGCGATGCTCTGCCCATCCTGGGCGTCGCCATGTTGCGACCAGAGCCACTCTAGCGCCTGAGGCAGAGGCCACAGAGCCATGCCCAGCGCCCGGGCCATCTCTGCTCCAATGGAGCCTTGGCTGCGGGAGGGGAAGAGAGAGACAGAGAGGAAAGCGCGGCGGAGGGGTGGAGAAGCAAATGGGCGCTTCTCCTGTGTGCCCTGGCCGGGAATCGAACCCGGGTCCTCCGCACGCTAGGCCGACGCTCTACCGCTGAGCCAACCGGCCAGGGCCCACAGTGATGTTTTTTAAAACAGGTTTACACATAATCTCATCAATATAATCAGTTATGCAGAGTGATTTTTCAAACTATTTTACTTGTGGATAGTTCTTGTGGAATATGTTTTTTATAATTTAATTCCACTATGTCTTTATTTTTATCTTTATTAGTTATTTTCTTATTATCAAGACCCAAATATATATAGCATATAAGGTAAATAAGGTTTAAAGAAATCACCATTCCAATAAAGCATTTCTTTAAAATCTAACATGCATGGATAGAGAATAATGATATATAATATTATGCATACTAGTAATGATGAACAATATAAATAAGTAAATATAGTATATACCAATAATCTTTGTATAATTAAACTGTTGTAGAAATTAAATTCTGCAGAATTTCTTTAAGTTAAGGTGCTATAAAGCATTCTGTTGTGACAGGGCATCACCCTTGGTCCCATCCTCTGTATCAGACCATACAGAGATTTCTTTGAATGTGTAAACCAGAATACGTGCAAAATGTTCCTATTATACATAAGGTCATCTGACTCTGTGTCAGAATAGAACACAGGGATGAGAACTGCACAGCCATGAAGGAATGTGATTTACATTCCATTTCTTGAGGACAAAAGACCTTGTGATTGAATGTTAAAAAATAAAGTTAGTGAGAATCTTTACACTTGAAAAAAAACAAAAAGAGAACTTGGCTAATGTTGTTTACACTGTTTGCATTAATTATTAGGATTGTAACTGAGAACCTAAATTAGTTCAATTAAACAACTCTGGTCTTGGATTACATATTTATATTTTTCATATTAAAATGCAAAAAATGAAAATTCATATTTTCTAATTTTAATCTCCTTGGTTACATTTCCTATAACATTTCTTCATTTTTATGCCAAATTTTATATTTCTAAAAAAAAAATGTTACACCATTAAATATTTTTCCTAATTTTTTTTAAATCTTTTTTTTCTTCTTCCTACCTCCCTTTCTTTCTTTTTTCCTTAGAGGAACATATATTTTTTTCCATTAAACATATTTTTCTCATCTCCCAATATTGTCTGTTATCACATGTTAGCACATAGGCTCTGTTATTTTAGCTTCATATAACTTCTTATTTCAAATGTTAGGTGCTCCTTGGCAATTTATGTTTATAACAGTGAGACATTAAAAATCAGCGTAGACTTCTCTTCATCACAAACCAGACCCACTGTCACATTATTGACTGACTGGGTCAGAATCAGACAATAACTTTGGAGAATTTTTTGGTTATTTTGATTTACAAAAAAATACTAAGTTTATCATTGTGTCATCATCACATAAGTTGGTCTCTTAGCTTTTTAGATATTGAACTGGAGAGTGAATGCTGAAAATTATCTTACCTTTTTCATGGAATTAGGCAAGGCGATGTGGTTCCTATCTAATATTTTTCAATGGGTAAAAAATGAAGATTATAAAAAAGGAAAGAACATACTAATAATATATATTCTTTGGTCACTGGTCAAAATAAATGTTTTGCTGGGGTTTTTTCTGCTTTATAAACCTTTAGACAATAGTCTTTTAGTTAAGTATAAATTGGAACAATTGCAATAAAATACACTATGCAAAGCCAAGGCTAAAGTTTTAGAAATAACATTAATAAGTACATAGATTAAGAAAGATAGAGAAGATATTTCAGTATAACCAAAAGAGGTGATTTTTCCCACCCTTTTAAGTTTGTATTTTGGGTAGTAAGGTTAAGTTGCTTTAATCATTTCTTTTGATATGAATTTACCTATTTTAAACTGAAGGACTTTGAGACTCAGTCATGGATTTCTCAAAAAAAAAATCAGACGATATATATCATACATTCAGAGTTCAGTTCAGGATCGATGTTTTTATTACTGGAGAAGTTCTATCACTTTCTGTAAGTAATAGTTCTTAGAATGTTAAAACATTTCGCATTTGGTATTGGTGATAAACTAGAATTTATGTATGACCTATCCTGTTGGCACTGAGAGCCTCCTTTTCCCTCTGCAGGCGGCCCATTTTCCTGACCAAAAAGAATAAGTTTTCACCATTTAGCCAACTTACATCTTAGAGGGTTGCTAGAGTTTAGGAAGCACTTATGTAGCTTTCTTCAGTTTCACACACAAAGAATGAGCTGGTAACATTTACTATGAATAAATCAATAAGACTGATGTACTGGAAATGCAGTTTGAAAAGGGCAGAAGCCTTCTAAAAGCTTTAGAAACTAACTTTTAACATTACAGAGAGGGTTGAAAGTTGAAATTCACATAGTGGGATTATAACCATTATCTTTTTTCTTGTGTGTAAAAGAACTATAAGTCACTGGGATTTATGGCAACAGTAAAACTTTTCCAAGAGATGAAGAAACATAATAATTATACGTTCGTGCTTCAAGATGTTTATTCTGTAAGAAAAAGCTATGTATTTTCTATAGTGTCCATGTATTATTGGTCTGGAATTTGAATAAACCTTAATTTATGACAGTGATTGTAATAGAGCTATAAGAGCAGAACCATTCTTTATACTAAAAATGTCATTTAATAAAATAAAAGAATAAATAGTAGATATTTATACACAACAATATATTATTTTCTGATTAAATAATCAGAAAATGCATTTTGGTGTGGATATTTATACAGCAATAATTCGCAATGACATTTTTGAGACTGCAATATATGTAGCTATTATAGTAGTTAGCAATTGCAGAATGCAAAAATACCTGTAGAATATTTTAAGTGTTTAATAAGCAAATAATGATCAACATCTAAAAGCAACAATAGAGTGCTGCTGCAGGCAATAGAGCTAATCTGTTTTAAAAAAATAGTCATGTTCAGAAGAAAGGGAATGTGGAGATACTTGTTGGAAAAGCTTAACACATCTCCCAGAAAAGTTATTGTTATATGTCAGACTTTGCAAGAATTCCTCAAACATTAGCAAACAGCATTTGATTTCCAGCTACTTCATTCTTTAAACAGAGTAAAGGGTTTTATCTGAGGTCTCTCTGTTTATTTGGCAGATTGATTTTAACCAGAATTTGAACAAGAGTTGATTCTTTGAGTTTGAAAAGTTCTGTGTTATTCTATAGTAACAGAGCTAGTAGAGAGAACTGGATTTAAAAGTAAAAATATTTTTGAGTTGGTTTTTGTTTTTTGTCAACTTTTAAAATTATTTTAAAATTATTTTTTAAATTTTTTTTCAATTACAGTTGACATATATTACTAGAGTAGTTTCAGGAGTACACTCCAGTGATTATACACTACATGACTTGCCACTACACATTGTTATTAGAATATTATTAACTGTATTCCCTGTGCTGTCATCCTTATGACTATTCTGTAACAACCAATTTGTATTTCTTAAGCCCTTCACCTTTTCACCCATGCTCCCAACCCTCTCTCATCTGACAAATGTCAAAATATTCTGTTCTCCTTATTCCCTTATTTTGTTTTTTAGATTCAATTATTGATAAATGTGGAATTATTGCCATTTTATTGTTCACATTTTTTATCTGTTTTTCTTCTTTGTCTTCTTAAAACACTTTAACATTTCATATAATACTGGTTTGGTTGTGATGAAGTGCGGGAGACTGCAAGTAGCAAAGTTCTTGTAGTTTGAGGCTTAGCAAAAGGCTAAGTTCTCCTCCCCACTCTTCCATATTGGCATTGAAGCTGAGTATCTGCACTAATTCCAAACCCCCAATTCCACTTGCTTGGTTAAGTTGCTAAAGGCTGTTTTTCTCCAAACCTCCATGTTAGCTGTGACCCTGGATTGTTTCTAGTTATCCTATTCCACATGTCCCTGGAGAGACTGGAGGCTGTTTTCTTTTTATCCTTTGTTTTGTGAAATTAAGATGTTATATATGGTGGGGGTTTTCTGCAATTGGGAAAATTCTTGGGTTGACTTGGAAATGTGTTTTTGTTTTAATATCTCTTTGATTTGCTAATGACTTCACTTTGCCCTATAAATAAAGCAGGAAGGAGGGTGGAGACTCACCTTTTGCAAGCTATCTTTCATATTGCAGAGAGTCCTCCCGAGACCACCATTTTTCTCTTTAAGCCTATTTTCTTAATTTCACGCCTTCCCACTCAGGACCTGGAATTACTAGTCATGCTGGTTAGTGGCAATGAAGTCCTTTAACTTTTCTTTGTCTGAGAAGCTCTTTATCTGTCCCTCGATGGTAGCTTTCCTGGGGAGAGTAACCTTGGTTGTAGGTCCTTGCTTTTCATCACTTTGAATTTTTCTTGCGGTATCCATCTGGCCTCTAAAGTTCTGCTGATAAATCAGCTGACAGTCATATTGAAGTTCCCTTTACAGGTAACTAACTGCTTTTCTCTTGCTGCTTTTAAGATTCTCTCTTTGTCTGTTGACATACTATATTTAAAGCACAATTTTAGATTCTGGAGAGTTAGGACAAGAAAGGCAGTTCTGGAGAGAATGACACAGTATGAAAGTATGCTAACCTCTAAGAATCTTAGAGTATAATGGAAGAATCAACAAGTGTAAACATCAGTTGAGAGTAATTAAAATTGAAAACCAAAGAGTATATATTCAGAGTAGAAAAAAGATAGGTTTTATGTTACCATTAAATGTATTCATAAGGCACAGGAATTTCTCTTATATCTCAAAAATACATAGAGTTAACTGGATATGATAAGATCAGATATACACAAACTAATGCTTATAGCACACCAACAGCTATTTCTTTGGAGGAAAAAAATGTTCATATTGTACTTTAATCAGAAAAAAATTCATGACATTTCCAATTAAGAATCTCTGTCCTACCAGCAAAGTTTTTTTTTTAACTCTGCAACATAATTTATCTTTTCCTTCTTTCTTCACTGAAATAGGTGCTAATTTTTTTTTTGAATTCTTGTAACAATTCAGTTTTCACTCTCAGCTGTCATATGCAGTTTAGCAAACATAAATCTGATGATTACCAGAACAACAGCTTCTAATATATGCCCTTTGGGGACCTTATGACAGCCAAAAACATATTCTAAGAACCTTATTAACATATTCATTCCAGGAAATAAGTGCCTCCCTAGGGTACACATTTGCTACTAGAATTTGAAGATCTTCTCAATATGGTTACATAGATATAAATAATCTATGCCATTCAAATTTTTATGGGGGAAGGGAGTTTTTGGTGGTAGAAAGTCCCTAGCACATTTCTCCCCAAAACGTAAAACATACTCATATAATGGTTACTTGGTAACCCAAGGTCTCAGAAATAAAACTACTGTGTTACAGAAAAATAATCTCTCCATCTACATCCTCTGTTCTCTCTCAACTTTTCACTCTCTGTCTCTAAAATCAATATATTTAGAGCTGTTGAAAACAGCTGTTGAAAACAGGCAATCTAGATTCGAAACAGTGAGCCGACTGAACAGTTTTTAGAGAAAGGATGAGGGAGAAAAGAAAACAGTGACAGAGAGATTGGAGGAATGAAGGGTGAGTAGCTGTCACCTTTCTAAAATCTACCAGACTTTGTAACTTGGCTAGGTAAAAAATTCAATGAGAAGGATGAGTTTCCAATTTGGTAGTTGGATAGTTGTTGAGGGGGCTTCTCTTCACTACAGTACAGATTACTGAGAGGAGGATCATTTAGAGAGGATGGGTAAATTTATTATTATTATAAGAGCTGTGCTTGACATAATGGGACAATCCACAAGTCCTTGTTATTATTTGTTCTCGAGTTAGAACAGACTTCAGGCTATTTATTGACATTTGGATTTTCCCGAGTTTAGTAGTGAGTGAAAGAATGTGAATGGGCATGCTTCCATAGAATGGACAGGAAAATACATACAGAAGATACTTCATGGAGATGTGAGGAACAACTTTGAAGGGGTGAATACAAGAAGGAGAGAGTGTATCATAAATAATAAAATAAAAGTTAGAATATATTCCCACAATAATATGAAAATCAGGGACATGCTTTTTACAGAAATTAATGAGAAAGACTTTTCAAGAAGTGGGGAATATCCAGTGGAGAAAGATACTATGGGGAAATTAAGGAAAATCAAGACTAAAGTATTCATTGACTTTGCAGTTAGAAAAATCCCAGGGATTTAACAAGATAAATTCTCAGACAGTCTTGATAAGATGAAGTCAAATTGCAATGCGTTGAGTAGTGATGGATAACAAGGAAGTGACGACAGGAGGTAGATTACACTTCTAATAAATTTGTCTGTGAAAGAAAGGAGTAGTAATTTTCAACAAAGGAGCTAAAAACATACAATGGAGAAAAAGAAAGCCTCTTCGATAAATGGTTCTGGGAATATTGGAAAGCCACATGAAAAAGAATGAAATGAGATTATTTGTCACCATGCACAGACATGAACACAAAATGGATCAAAAACCTAAATATAAGACATGAAACAGTAAATTACATAAAAGGAAACATAGGTACTAATTTCGGAAACCTTGGTCTCAAAGAAGATTTGATGAACTTGACCTCAAAGGCAAGGAGAGTGAAAACAAATCAACAAACAAAATAAATGGGGCTATATCAAACTATATCAAATTAAAAGATTCTTCAGAGCAAAAAAAAATCATTGATAAAACAAAAGAAAAACCAATCAAATGGAAGAAATATGTGCAAATAACATTTTCAATAAAAGCTGATATACAAAATAAATGGAGAACTCATATAATTCAACACCAAAAAAACACAAACAAACAGTCCAATTAAAAAAAAACCACCTGACCAGGCAATGGCACAATGGATAGAGTGACAAACTGGGACGTGGTGGACCTAGGTTCAAAACCCTGAGGTCTCCAGTTTGAGCATGGGCTCATCTGGTTTGAGCGAGGATCACCAGCTTGAGTCTAAGGTCACTGGCTTAAGCAAGGGGTCACTCGGTCTATTGTAGCCCCCCCCCTCCCCAGTCAAGGCACATATGAGAAAGCAATCAATGAACAACTAAAGTGCCACAACAAAGAATTGATGCTTCTCATCTCTCTCCATTCCTGTTTGTCCCTATCTGTTTCTCTCTTTGTCTTTTTCTGTCTGTCATACACATACACACACACAAAAAAAAAAGATTAAAAAAAAATAGAGGGCCCTGGCCGGTTGGCTCAGTGGTAGAGTGTTGGCCTGGCGTGCAGAAGTCCCGGGTTCGATTCCCGGCCAGGGCACACAGGAGAAGCACCCATCTGCTTCTCCACCCCTCCCCCTCTCCTTCCTCTCTGTCTCTCTCTTCCCCTCTCACAGCCAAGGCTCCATTGGAGCAAAAGATGGCCCGGGCGCTGGGGATGGTTCCTTGGCCTCTGCCCCAGGCGCTAGAGTGGCTTTGGTCGCGACAGAGTGACGCCCCAGAGGGGCAGAGCATTGCCCCCTGGTGGGCGTGCCGGGAGGCTCCCGGTCGGGTGCATGCGGGAGTCTGTCTGACTGCCTCCCCGTTTCCAGCTTCAGAAAAGTACAAAAAAAGAGAAAAAAAAATAAAGGACTGAAACAGACACTTCTCCCAAGAATACATACAAATGGCCAATAGATATATGAAAAGATGCTCATCTTCTCTAGTTGTTAGGAAAATGCAAATCAAAACTACAGTGAGATATCACCTCATACCTATTAGAATGGATATTATCAACAAGACAAGTACTAACAAGTGTTGGAGAGGTTGGAGAGAAAAAGAAATTTGTTCATTGCTGGTGGGAAGGTAAACTGGTATTGCCGCTATAGAAAACAGTATGAGGCTCCTCAAAAACATTAAGAATAGAGCTACTATATGACTCAGCATGCTCTTTTCTGGGTATGTACCTGAAAAATTTGAAAACTTTTATTTATAAAGATATATGTACTTTTATGTCCAGTACAGCATTATTCACAGAGGGTAAGACGTGGAAACAACCAAGGTGTCCTTTGCTAGATGACTGAATAAGGAAGATGTGTGCATATATATAATGGACTACTCAACCATAGGAAAAGGTAAAATACTGATATTTGTGACAACATGTATGATATTCTTGAGAATATTATCATGCTAATTGAAGTAAGTCAGAAAAAATCAAGAACCCTATGATTTCACTCATATTTGTTGAATATAAAACTGAAAGCAACAAATGAACAAATAAGAAAAAGCAAACAAAAAGCTCAGAGACGCAGACAACAAACAGTATACTGGTTATTGGAGGGAAGGGAGTGGGGGAGAAAGGTAGTAAAGGGTGTCAAATATATGCTGACAGAAAGAGGTTGGACTTTGAGCAGTGAACACACAATGCCGTTTATAGATAATGTATCACAGAATGGTACACTTGAAGCCTATGTAAGCTTATTAACCAAGGTCACTCCAATAAATTTAATTAAGATAAAATAACCAAAAATGAGACTGCCGAAAATTTTAAAACATGACTTGTGTTGGTAAAACTGACACCTATGCTCACGTGGCGCTGTGAGCTTGTTTAAGTCTTCGTCACTTTTATCATGGGAGGCTTACAAACAAAGGGAGAGGGGCATCACCTGCTGCCCATGTGGAGTACAAAACAACACACACAAGGAAGGGGAAGTAAACACAGTAATAGAGGAAGATAGAGGTTGAAGAAAACTTTTGTGTGTGTGGGTGGGTAGTGAATGAAATGGGATTCTTTAAGTTTTAAGAGAAGTAAACTGAAGTAATAACTTATGTATAAAAGTTTTCATTAAGAAATTATACAAATGTGGGAAAATAAGGTATTATTTATCACTATTTACTTAACTGATATTAAATATATATTTCTTATTTCTTTCTGACCAAAATCACAGAAGTCTGAAAAGCAAAACCAATTCTTTCATTGCTAATTTGAAATTCCTAACAATGCTAATGGAGAGTTTCTATTTGATTGAAACACCTAAATTCTGGGAATTGCATAACAACATAATATGTTCTCCAATAGTATTTTCTAACATAGTGTGTGTGTGTGTGTCTGTGTGGGTGTGCCCTTGATGTATATAAATCACTCCACCTTTTGGACGCAGAAAATTGTACCCCTTCATCCCATTTCAGTGTGCCGAGCACTGATTTTGTACTTAGCCACAGCACACAAACAGAGAAAGTATTCCCTGGGCTGTATAAAGCCAGGAAATGTGTAGCTTAAACATCATCTGAATAGGCAAGCATGCAGTCATTCTTTTTCTTTTTATTTGACATCTAGGCTGTCATTGTAAATAACCAATTACTGTGATTTTATGGAAGACAATTCTAATAGTTCTGTGAAAAATAAAATTAATTGAAAAAGTTATTCAGCATTTTTTTTGGAGAACAAAATGGTGGTAGAGATACACTTAAATTTATATAGGAAGATTTTTATTCATGCAACATTTTTATTATCTTTTCTACTCTCTAAACAACTAAACAATTTATGGGTATATTTTATTCTGTCTAATCTTGTTTTGTTCTACTTTATCAGGGTATAGTTTTTGGTGTTTTTATGATATCTATACCATCTTCTAAATTCTCTCAAGAATTATCAAGAGGTAGAGTTGGTGTACCTGAACACTATGTGATTTTGTTGACCAGTGTCACCCCAATAAATTCAATAAAAGAGGGGGAAAAAGAATTGTCTAGATACTCGCTTCAAATCTATTGATTTAAAATTTTGTCTGGAGTGCAGAAATGTTATCCATTCTCTCAAAAATGAATTAAGTATAGTTACTGCCATGTCTCCATGCTCCACGGAACAATAAGGATTCAGAGTAGTGTGCCCTTTATGAAAGAATTGCTCCCCAATGCTAAAAAAGTGTTTTTCAATCACTGGAAACTGTTGATTTTTTTTTTAACTCAGTAGCAAGGCAGTATTTTGTCTCTGGCTTTCTTTATGTCACGGTAATAGCAGTGCTCATTCTCCTTGCTCTATATGAAGTTATCCAGACCAATAAAAAGAAATAATTAAAATTTAATACTACAGTTATGGCTTTTATTATTAAGCATCAAAATTCTGTCAAAACCAAACCCTATCCTTTTATCTTTAATACTTGATCTCAAGGTACAAACTCTGATGTCCTTCATAATCTCGAGAAAGGAACTTGCACTCACTGTCCCAAGGCTCAGTCATAGCAGAACTGAACCAAATAAAGGAAACAGATGCAAATTTGAAGTAAGATAGACCCGGTTCCAAATTCACTTATTGTGTGACAGGACAATTTTCTTACCTTCTCTAAACTACCACATCTTCTTTTTGTCTGAATTATTGCTATAGCTACTTCATAAATCTCTCTGCTGACACCTTTGCCTACCAATAGTGTGTTCTCTACATAGTAACCAGTATGATCCTGTAAAAATGCATAGATAAGTTCATATCAACTCTCTACTCAGAGGTGCGCATGAGGCTACAAGTTCCCACACTCCTTTCATTTCTGACCATGTCTGCTAATACATTTTCCATGTGCATTCCATTTTAGACACAGTCAATTCCAGGATGGTCTTTAAATATCAGGCAAGTTACCATCTTAAAAGCCTTTCTAGGGGTGATTCCTCTGCCTAGGATGATTGCTTTTCTTTGCCTCATTAAACTTTCTCTCAGAAGTCACCTCTTCCTTAAAACCAAACTAACTATAGTATTTAAGATATAGCCCTATCTTCACAGTCATCCTCTCTTATCTGTTACATGTTCTTCATAGCCCTAATCATCTTCTAATTTACTATAGAAATTAGCCATTTTAATCATTTCTTGTGTGTCTCTTCACAACAGAATGCAAACCACACAGAAGTAGGCATTTTTGAGTCTTCTGTTCCGTTTTGTACCGCAGTACCTGATACAGAGCATTCAATAAATATCTTATAAATAAATGAAGGAGCCTGAGTTTTCCTAACTAAACAAATTCAAACAATATTCTTTTTTTATCAGAAAAAAAGTTATGTTGAAAATTAGTTAAAATAGACTATATTTTAGCCCAGCACTGAGCACACAGAGAGTTGTGATGTTGAGCATTAATGTGCTGCTGTCCCTGATGCTGTTGTCATCAATGGAAGATTTACAGGCAGTGTTTGAGAAAATCAGCTGGGCAACCTGCTAACCAACACACATATCCATGACCAAATTCGCATACACACACTTCACACACACACACACACACACACACAACCTTCAAAAGGCATGATCAAGTTTAATTTTAAGGTGAAGTGGTTTATTCTGGTACTGTGCCAGGCCCTGGCAAACAAGATCACTTAATGATTAAAAACCTGTGAAGTGATAACTCTGAATAAATTATCATGCAGAATGTCACTTTAGGAAGCAATGCTCTAAAATCAGAAGCAAATTTCTCTGTCTGTCTGTCTGCTTCTCTCTCTCTCAAACACACACATACATGACAGCATCAGTAAAATATTTTTATACACCTCCAAGGCTGATACATTTTGGAAAAGCTTGCGTCTTTCTTTTGGGAGCCTCTTCTGAAGTGCCAATGAATATGTTTAAAGATGTCTTTTTTATATCTCTATGTAGTTATTATTTATTGGTTCATTCCTTATAAAATTCTTGAATGTTTTCTTCATTTTTCAGGTGATACTCATTGATGTATCCTGCTGCTTCACAAAAAAAAATACATATATTGTAAGAAAAAGTACAATTAAACCTAACCAGGCAGTGGCACAGTGGATAGAGCGTCACACTGGGATGTGGAGGATCCTGATTCGAGACCCTGAGGTTGCCAGCTTGAGCATGGGCTCATCTGGTTTGAGCAAGGCTCACCAGCTTAAGGCCAAGGTTGCTGGCTCAAGCAAGGGGTCACTTGGTCTGCTAGAGTCCCCCGGTCAAGGCACATATAAGAAATCAATCAATGAACAACTAAGGAAATGCAACGAAGAATTGATGTTTCTCATCTCTCCCCATTCCTATCTGTCTGTCCCTCTCTCTGACTCTGTCTCTGCCACAAAAAAAGTACAATTAAATTGTACTAGAAATGGCCATGTCTTTTAAATTACTATTTAGTCTACCTAAGCATTCAATTATTTAATTCAAATAGATTAATTTTACTTTCATTTTAGTATAGAAGATTCATTAATGACATAGAATTAAACTTTCATTTGGTTAATTACTTGAATAAGGATCATTCATATCTCTCATCAGAAGCAACTAGCCAGATTACCAAAGCTTTTAAGTTATGAAAATAAATTCATTCTCTGTGCATGTGAATCAGCTCAGAAGAGCTAGGTTTAAGTACTGGGATACATCAAAATGGAATGAAATACAGATCATGCATAGAACATGCGAGAGAGGATCCAAGCCTAGAAGTTCCCCATGTGACAGCGGGGACATTCAATGTTGTTTTAAAATGGAGAAGTAAGCAGTGGAAATGCCAAATTCATGGACTGAGAATCCTCTGTGATTGTAATTAATAACTTCAGCACAGGGAACATGGAGGTGCCCAGAATTTATTCCATGAATTCTGCAAACTGATATCCTTAATCATCCTTTACATGAAGACTCCTAACTCACTGCCAGGTATAAAGTTTCCCTGATTTGCTCAATTTGGATGGCACTGAGAATACTGTGTGTCTGAAAAGTCATGGTGCACTTTTGACTGGTCACAGGAAAGCAATAAAAGATGATAGAAATGTGAAATCTTCACCAAATTAAAGAAAAACTCTCCCAGTTTAATAACTATTCAGTGCAGTTCGATGTGGGCTCACGCACAGATTTTTTAGGGCTCCTTAGGTAGCTATCCCGTATAGCCTCTACAGACTCGTCACTGACTGATGGCCACCAGAACGGGGTTTTTCCACCAAACTGCCGGTTTCCTTCAACTACTTATCCCACCGAGTAATGTTATTCCTATGTGGTGGCTCTTCATTATAAACGCGCCAATATTCATGTTGCACTTTGGTCATGGATTCGAATTTATTGAGCCACAGAACACACTGAACTTTCCTCTGTACCATCCACATCTCGACTGACATGGCCATGGGATGCTCCGCTGTATACATGGTGTTATGTCATCATCAGCGCATGTGCACATGCTGCCACATCATCCTATAGAAACTGGGAGGGTTTTCCTTTTATTTGGTGCAGATTTCACATTTCTATCATCTTTTGTTGCTTTCCTGTGACCGGTCAAAAGTGCACCATTACTTTACGGACACACGGTAGTACCTCCAGAAAATTTCTGCTTTTGTGCTCCTATAACCAAACTAAAATCAGGAGTCCAAGAATGGGATCTTAGAGGTTATCAACATGAACAAATGCCTTTGAAAATCTAGGGGTAAGCTTTTCTTTTAGTAAAAAGATTATTCAGGTGAGTAAATTGTGTTTTAACCTATGCAGCTTTTGAGCCTACCTACATTTTGGTGGATCTATCAGAGGAAATTGTGCAAAGTATTGGGAGAACAGAGTCAGATGCTTTATTCTTTCTGATCAAAAGTAAGTACAGCAAATTAAAAGAAGTTCTTTTAATCCCAGTCTTAGAATATAATCAAACCCTCCTGTAATAATCACATCAAAGGTACTACATCTAAAACTGAAGGAGTAGCAAAACGAGTATATTGTGTTTTCTTTTGGTTTTTATTAAACTGTGCCAAGCTAAAGAGAAGAGAGGAGCAGGAACTACTTTCTGCATGGTTAAATATTTATTTATTTACCGACTCCGTGGAAAAATGAAGATATCTTGCAAAATGTAGGAGGGGAAATAATTCCCTTCTTAATAAGGATTTTAACTTTTAGGCTCAGAACTAAATCCTGTGGGCATTTGCCAAGCAGGTAATAAAAATAAGCTGGGTGTAAGAAAATCTCATTGCCAAATCATAATCACTATTTCCATTTCATTAAACTAAGGTATGAGCATATTACTATGCACAACTGTACATGGTATAAGGGATTATATTTTAAATTGGAAATCTTAAATAAAAACAATTGAAAATAAAAATACCTAGTTACATTCAAATTCTATGATACTTTCATTAGCAACAGAAAAATCTGATCTCTTTTTACATAGACACTAATGTGTTAAAGTCAGATCTTTTATTTTATGGTGTACAAAGTTTGACTTGAATCTTTCATCTTGTGGTGGCAATGTATATTTAAGGCTTAAAATAAAAAAAGTAAGCTCTTTACATAATAGAATTATTTGAGGGCTTGGAATAAAACTCTGAATGATATTTTTAGGTTATTTTTAGAATGCTGGCAACCCAACATCCTCACATGTAATTGTCAAGAGTCCTTCCTCAATCTTCACAGTAAATATCATTGTAATGTGTCATTTACCTAATCAATATTTATTGAAAAAGACAAACTGATCAATGTTATTTGATTATTTTATAAACTATCTGTGAAATTCAGATTTTTAACTCCATGCTTAAAAAATGCTGTTCAGATAATTCATTCATTCACCAAATCAATGTTGAACATGTGTTTTGTGCCAAACATTATCAGTGAAGGGATCATATGAAGATGAAAAAGTTCCTGCTCTCATAGAACTTAAATTCTAATAAAGAAAAAATATTAGGAATATGATTGTTAAAGGAAAGCCTTTATTAAGAAAACAATGCCAGGCTGAGGAGACACTGCTTCTGGTTACCAAAGTAGATCGGAAAAATCAAAATTTCATAATGAATTTCGCAATGAACCATAACACCCGGAAAGACCAACTCACAGCAGAGAATTAAGAAACAGTATTTATAAAGCCTTTAATTTCAACCTTAGACTTCAGTCCATTCTTTGCTGGTGAATTAAAGTGGGACTTCCCCCATTACTAACATTATTATGATAAATCCTAAATGCTGCTTTAGACATCTGGTACTGGCAGACAATTAACTTTTCCTACACTTTGTAATATTGTAATATATTATTGCCATTTTTTTTAAGCTAAGGTTTCACAGCACAATCTCTAGAAGGTAGTTTACAGGTGTATTATCAGAAAACCAAACCTTAAAATTAAGAAGTTTTTTTCACTTGTGGTTAGTTCATCTCTCTAGATAGGTAGGTTATAATCTTTTTAGCCAAATAAAGAAAATGAAGTTTTAATTGAATGTCAATATTGATCCATATTTTTTTCTGGAAAAAGTAATAAAATCTATCATAATACCTGGCCATTTGCAGAAAGTTACTCAGTTTGTTACATGTGCTTGTCAATAACACTAAATGCCCAGTGAGCTACCCCTGTTTAGTCTGAAGAGTCTTATACCTTCAGATAATAAAACTTCCTACCTTTAGATAAAGAACAGGAAGTAATGTGGGAATGTTTACCTATTATTGAGAGTTTCATTGGGATGTTCTATTTATGAATTCCTTCATTAATGTCCAGAGTGATCTTGTCTGATGTTGGATTTGGCAGAAGTAGGGAGGGACAGGTGTGATCAGGTAATTTTGTTGTTGTTATTGTCTTTATGTCTCTGAACTGAGAGGAGTCATATGCAGACCTTAGAGAAAGCCTGGACTTTACACAAGAGAATGTAAATGGATGGGACAGAGGTACCATCTTCCCTAAGAGGGAATTCAGTGAACTGTATTTAGTGGGGGGAAATTGTCCATTTTGAATCATTCTATATGAAGTTAAATTATTTAACTCTCTTTTTATTAATGTCATATTTTTTATATTCAGTAAAAAATTTATTTTCCTTCATACAGGTATTGGCTGCAACCAACTCCTGAAAATAAGGTGTCTCTCTTCTGCCTTCTAAATTTCTTGTTAGGTTTATTCTCAATTATTAATGTGTTGGTGATCATTGTAAATTTCAGCTTTTTATTCATAATCTTTTCTAAACTATGGTTGGTAAATAAGAAAGCTAATTATTTATTTCTGTTGAGAGAAACTATAATACAAAATTTACCATTTAGACCTTTATAAGGGTACATTTCTGTGATAGTAAGTACATTCATATTTTTGTGCAACCATTACCACTATTTTTAGAACTTCTTCATCTTCTCCAAATGAAACTGTTTCCATTAAACACTTACTCTACTTTGCTCCCTGCTCTCAGCCCCTGACTTTCTCTATGAATTTTATTATCCTAAGTATGGCATATAAATGATATAATATTTTTCTTCTGTGCTGTCTTCAAAGTTTATCCACAGCTCAGCATATGTCAGAACGTTCTTCCTTTTTAAGGATAATATTCTGTTGTTATATACTACATTTTTGTTACCCATTCACCCAAGAGTGGGTACTTGGGTTGCTTCTTTAAATTTTGGCTATTGAAAATAATGCTGCTATGAACACAAGTATACAGATATTTGTTCAAGTCCCTGATTTCAATTCTTTCTGGTTATAGCCCCAGTAGTAGAATTGGATCATATAGTAACATGGTCATTTTAAATTTTATTTTTAAGGAATCACCATACCATTTTCCACTGTGGCAGTACCATTTTAGATTTCTGTCAGCAGTTCACAAGGGTTCCAATTTCTTCACATCGTCTCACACACTTGTTTCTGTACTTTTGTTTTGTTTATAATAAACTTTCTAAAGGATGCAAAGTGGTAACTCATTGTGATTTGATTTGCAATTCCCTAATTATCAGTGATGTTGAGAATATTTAAATGTTCTTTTTGACTTTTGTATATCTTCCTTGGAGAAATGTTGTTTAGGTTCTTTGCCCATTTTAATTGGTTTGTTTGTTTTACTGTTGCTATTATTCAGTTGTACAATTTCGTTATATATTCTAGATATCAATCTCTTATCAGATAAGTGATTTGCAAGTTTCTTAATTCTGTGGTTGTCTTTTTACTCTATTAATAGTGTCCTTGAATTTACAAATTTTAATGTTAATGAAGTCCAATTTACCTATTTTTTTTCTTATGTTGCCAGTGCTTTTGGTGTCATACGTAAGAAATCATTACCAGAAAAGCTATTTATTTTTGCAAATGTTGCTCACTGAGTCCGCCTACTGAGTTATTTAATTTGTTCATAGTTTTGACTAAATTTTTTGGAGTTACTATATAAATGATGTCTTTGTTTACAACATTTATCACTCATTTCCTTTTTTTTTTGCATTGGATAATGTGAAGCCAGTATCCAAGGCCACCATCAAGCCGCCTGGCCCATGCAGGTTCGCATTGGATTCAGACAGATGGTAATGAAACAACGGAGCCGAAAACTGGTGGGCCATCATCTTTAATCCTAGTTTGCACCTGGCAGGCAAGTAAAAACACACACTGGGCTCCAAAACCCACTCGTTCAGTGCTCACAAAGCCGCAGACTTATCCGAGTTTCCTAGAATCAACGATTTCTAGCTCACCAGAATTACTCACCTCTGTTCCCCATCTCCTTCTCTCTGCACAAACTCTGCACAAACTGGCCTTTCCTTCAGCACTCTGCCATCTTGGCTGCCTCTCCTGGCCTCCTCCTCCACGTGGCCTTTTTCTGCTCTCTGCTCTCCTCTCTAATGCTAATCTCAGGAACCAAGAGAGAGCAAGCTCCCATTCTGCTCCACTTTATAGTGCAGAAATCAAAACCTTTTATCCAATACACAGAATAGGGAAATCTCTAATACAAAGTCACTTATCTGAGGCATGATGGAATTGTATCACCCCACATCAAAAAAGGGTGGGAAAGGCTTAGTCCTAAAACCATGCCCCAGGCTACAAGGATCCTGCCTGCCCACAGCCTGCCCCCAACACACATTAATATCACCTAGGCAATGGGCTTTCATGTGGGCAGTGCCATCTTTAACAAAGTGAGCATAATATATTTTATCTGCCCAACAGATAAAATCAAGTAATTTTCAAGCTAAAATGTGAAAAAACTTTTCTTAATGAATTTTGAAATTACATAGGTTGTGGCAGGTTTTGGGAAAAGCTAAAGGATATGAATCATCTGCCCATATATTTGATGAATAATTCTGAGGTGATTTCAGAAAGCTAGTAGACATATGTTGAAAAGGAAGAGAGAAAGGTTAGTTGGGTAATTCATCAGATAATAAGGGGCATGTAAACAAGGAACAAAAATTCAAAAGATAATGTATAGTTATGCAAATTAGGAAGATAGAAATGTTACTCTTACTGGAACATAATGGTTAATAAGAATAATAGGTGATAATATACTCATCTCAAGTATCTTTACAATTTATCATACAATTTATTATAACACCAAAATTGTCTGAAGTTTCCAGACAGTATCTGAATTTGTGAGAGTTGATAATGAATAGCAATTGTCTTTTGTATTTTTATGCTAGTGATTGTGGGAGGAGGCTGCCTTAGTTCTTTTGTTTTATAAATGATAGCAGGAAATCTACCTGGGCAGGGTCTTACACCCCTAGGTTCATGAATAATGTTTCAATAGTTGAAAGATATTTGAATATACTCAATGAAAAAAATGTGATCACAGAAAATTATATGGAATAAGTAAGAAAACACATTATAATGGACACAAAATCCAATCTGCACTGCCACAGTAATTCTACTTTCCTTTAAAGTTAGCAATACCAGGTTGTAATATATACTTCCAGAAGTTTGAAAATCCTATTTAAAATCCATGTATACATACACAGATGTTTTACCTTACTTTTTGTAATATATATGGAATTATGTTAGGCATATTGTTCAGAAAAATTCTTTTTAAATAATACATCACATGTATATTCTATTTCAAAGTGTATTATTAATTTGTGTTTTATTATATAAATAAAATCTGTTTTCTTCTTGATGGACACATATTTAGTTTCCATCTTTATATTTTTATATATGTGGGATAATTATATTTGTTAATAGATATACCTTTGGGCATTTAGTACATATAAAAATAGATATATTTAGAATTGGACATAATTTTATATATATATATATATATATATATATATATATATATATATATATATTTTTTTTTTTTTTTTTTTTTTTTTTTTTTTTTCTTTTCCAAGTGAGAGGAGAGGATAGAGCACCAGACTCCTGCATGCACCCCAACTGGGTGCAAATGTGGTAACTCATTGTGATTTGATTTGCAATTCCCTAATTATCAGTGATGTTGAGAATATTTAAATGTTCTCGGCAATCCCTGCCTAGAGCAGATGCTCTGTCCATTTCAGGCCAGGGTCTGCACCTGAGGCAGAGGCTCCACAGGCCATCTTCAGTGCAGTTGAGACAGATGTGCTGGAACCAATTAACCCATGGCTGCAGGAGGGAAGAGAGAGAGAAAGAGAGAGAGAAAGAGAGGAACACAGAGAGAAGGGGGATGGGGAGGGGTGGAGAAGCAAACCATCACTTCTTCTGTCTGTCCTGACCAGGAATAAAACCTGGGACATCCACACACTGGTCAATGCTCTACAACTGAGCCAATTGGCCAGAGCCAAATTGGGCATAATATTGAAAGAGTATTTCCAAAATTTTCTTTTTAGGTGAGAGGAGGGGAGATAGTGAGGCAAACTCCCACATGCATTCCAGCTGGGATCCACCCAGCAGTCCCATCAGGGGCCCATGCTTGAGTAATAATCTATTTTAAGCATCTGAGGCTGATGTACCCTCAGTGCCTGGGGCCATGCTCGAAGCAATTAAGCCCCTGACTGCAGGAAGAAAAGAGGAAGAGAAGAAGGAGAGAGAGGAGGAGAGATGCAGATGGCCACTTTTCCTTGTGCCTGATCGAGGATTGAACTCAGGATACCTATATGCTGGGCCAACGCTCTATTGACTGAGCCACTGGCCAGGGCCTGGATTTATATTTTAACATGACTTAAAACCTTCTAAATTGGCAAAAAGTTTGTGTAAATTCATAATCTGGCTTGCCTTTTGAAATTCAACTCATCCTTTAAAGCCAAAGTTAATGCCATGGCCTTTTAGACCACCTAAGATTACTTTTACCTCAATTAAACTTTCTGTGTGCTTTCCTTGCAATTTGTTTGTACTTTAAAAATTGCATTACCCTTTATCTTATACCAGAGTTTCTTATTAACATTACTATACTTACATTTTTTTCACATGAGGAAGGCAACATGAGTGGAAATCGCATGAACTTTAGAGTCAAATGGCTCTGTCTACATTCCAGACCCACTTCTACCATTGCCACTTGTGTATTTTGGGTAAATTCCTTAACCATACATAATAATAGCTTCTTTTTCTGTCAAAAAGAATTAATAACATCAACCTAGAATTTCATACCAGAATTCACCCTAAAAATAATTTAAAATTTTAAGTATACTTAAAATGGGTGATTGAAGTCACAAAGTTTACCTGATTAAAGAACATAAATTATTTGCAACATATTTTTTTATCTGGAAAATAATTTAAGATGGTTGAATTAAAGGGGAGTCTTCAGAAATATTAGATTTATTATTAAAATAAAAAAGTTCATAAGACAACTATTGAATTTTGAGCTTTAAGCAACAGGTTTATTGATATACTGTATAAGATATACTCAAATATATGTTCATGTGTATTTTCTTTTTTACCTATGGTTCTTTTAAATTGTGTCTACTGAAAAACAGGAAGCATAAAAATGATGAATATTAGTGAAATAATTGTTAATTTGTTTTGAACATCTAATAGTTTATGTCATTTTCTCATTATGTAAGAATAGCTTGTGGAAAAGGAAAAATGAAGAAAAATAATGTACAATTTGAATGGATAAATTTTGGTTAATGTTTTGATAAATTAAAAAATTATTTATTGAAGAGCTTACATTCCCTTTGTATTTAAGAATAAATCCATATAAATAAATCTTTATGTATTGTATTTTATCTGGCTAATATTTATGCCATAAGGATAAAAAAGAGTAATACAAAATAATGAAACAATAAGATGGAGCTACATAATTTGTAAAGGCGATAAGTAAATAAATATAAAACACGTCACCAGAGAGTTTTAGTCAGGTTAAATTATTCATATAAATATGTGGTTGTGAAGTGGATATAATTTGTGTTGCCTTTGCCAGTCCTAATAATAATTCTTCCTTATGAAGTAAAATCACATTATCCGTACTATGCACACATGCTCATATTTTTTTATTAATAGACATGGATTCACTGAGATCTTTGCAGAAAGATAGATCTTACAGTGTTTTGATTATGGCTTATAATTTAGAGGAACATTTCTCTTCAAACGTGTTAAATCACAGTATTTTAACAGCATGAATAGCGTCTAATGGTTTCCCTGGAGCGGACTGATACAAGGATTCCTATGGAAGTGATTTATTTTAAGAAATGCTCCAAGGAGAATCTGGTAAGGGACAGGGGTAATACAGGATGGAGAAGGAAAAAGAAGCCAATCAGGTAAAGTGCAAGTTTCTGCTGACAAAGCAGGGATCAAGACCAAAAAAATCACTGCAAAATTTGTTCTCATTTGAGCTGAGTGAGCTGGACGTTCACAGTCTTCTATCACCCAGTCAGTCGCTGGGGAAGTAGGGCTGCCATTCCAGGCACAGTTATTTCCTGGGGCATCTGGCCCACAGAACCAGTAAGGAGATGCCAGATGAGCTGAACAAGAGCACTGAATATAGCTGCTGGAATGACATTTCAAAAAAAAATTCTTTCTTGATCAGGAACATGAAAGAAATTAATGCATAACATTGCTAGTGATGAGGTCCTTTTGATATTATTTTTGATAATTATAGAATCACTAGCATAAAGAATTATACATTAATTGATAAAGTGAATAATCAATGAATAATAATTATGATCCCAATATTAAGTGAGTAGAAGCCATGGAGAAATGCATGGATCCATAAATGCATATGGAAATGGAGTTCCTCTCAAGAGGCCTGAACAGCGCTTTGTCATTGATGGAAAGTATGGTTGTATACAAGCATACTAAAATTTGTTTTCTGAAGAATTAATATACATGGGGCAACCAATGTATATCATGCATTTTATAACCCATATCTTTTTTCTTTTTCTTTTTCTTTCTTTTTTTTTTTACAGAGACAGAGAGTCAGAGAGAGGGATAGATAGGGACAGACAGGAATGGAGAGAGATGAGAAGCATCAATCATCAGTTTTTTGTTGTGACACCTAGCTGTTCATTGATTGCTTTTTTATATGTGCCTTGACCGTGGGCCTTCAGCAGACCGAGTAACCCCTTGCCAGCGACCTTGGGTCCAAGCTGGTGAGCTTTGTTCAAACCAGATGAGCCCGCGCTCAAGCTGGCAACCTCGGGATCTCGAACCTGGGTCCTCCGCATCCCAGACCGTGGCTCTATGCACTGTGCCACCGCCTGGTCAGGCCTCATTCTATTTTTACCATTATCTGTTGTAGATGTTATTTTTCTAGTTTGAATAGAGAAACTGAGGCTTTAGAAAATTAAATATTTTGTCCATGTTAACACAGTAATGGAGTGAATTTTGATTTCACATCTCTGAGTGCTAAGATCTGCATTATTTTCAATATTACTTTAGATATATTCTACAGATCTACTTTGGATTGCCAGAGCTTTTAGATTAGAATTAAAAACTAAATGAAGCTGATTTAATTTTCAGAATACAAACATTCCCTAGGAATTTTGATCATTTTCCTTAAATAATGGAGACTAATCAATTTTTAGTTTTTAGAATTTAAATAATAAATGAGTTAATAGTTGATATATCCTTCTGTCTTCTGCATGGTTCTTAAAAGAAAATAAGGAAATAAAAATTATGTCTTGTTAGCCTTCCCCATTTGGCTTCATATTCTTATTTTATAAAAATTCAAATTTAAAACAACAAATTGAGTTGGCCTTTGTGGATATAGATAAAATAGGGAAAAATATTGTCAAAAGCTATTGTTTCAATTAATCCATAGATATTTTTCAAGTGTCAAGTACTGTGTGTGTGTGTGTGTGTGTGTGTGAATTCTGTAGAGTTAATTCACTGCCTTAGAGAAAACATTCATCTACAACCTATACTTGAGCTAGGCATGTTCAATGTACCGAAAGATTATTTAGTGCTGCCTTTCAGCAGTACTTTGAAAAGGTTAAACAACAACAACAAAAGGTTGGGAATGTGTATGTCCACATTATCTTTTATCACCATCCTAGTTTCTTTATCTTGTTTTCAGAGGTTGCTTTTTAACTAGTTGTCATGAAGCCCTTTATCTGTGTTCCAGGGAATGGAAAGGAGAAGCATAGAATGGTCATGGGGGAGAGGGGGTGAAAGGGGGGTGGAAGTCAAGCATTTTAAAGAATATCAAGTTGTCCTAACTTTCAGGGATCCCTGAGAAATGTATTCTGGATGATCACAACTTTCAGGTCAACACTAAGAAGAGGGCTGTATTTCTGAAACGTGTTAGTTTCTTAGGGCTGCTGTTACTAATATCATAAACTCGGTGGCTAAAAACAACAGAAATGTATTGTTTCACAGTCCTGAACTGTGAAACAGTTCAAAACAAAGCTATTATCAAGGCCATGCTCACTCTGAAACCTGTAGCAGAAAATGCTTCATTGCTTCTTCTTAGCTTCTGATAGTGGTGAACAATCACTGGTATTCCTTAGTTTGTACATGTATCATTTTAATCTCTGCCTTTATGTACACATGGTGTTTCCCTGTGTGTCTCTGTCTTCACATGGAGATTCTTGATAGACACAAATCAGATTTGATTAAGGGCCCACGCTACTCCAGTATTACCAAATCTTATCTAGTAGCATCTATGACAACCTTATTTTCAAATAAGATTATATTTTGGAGGACTGGGCATTAGGACTTCAATATATCCTTTGTAAGGGACCTACAATTCAATCTACTACATAAAGGGAAGGTGGGAAAAAGACATACTGGTGGTAGATCATCACATTTCTTGTTGTCCTAATGAGGCCCAAAGAGACTAAAGAGACCATGTTTTCTTTCTTACTTTTTTTTTTAAATTAAAAGCAGATTTTAATTTTTGAAGAAGAAAAATATATGGTTGAAAATTAATTAAGCAAGATAGCTGAATCTTTTTTAAATATAAAGTGATATGTAACTTATAATCTTATATGTAATAAAATAATATATTATGCTCATTGAAATGTAGGTTATGAAAATAACATTTTTCATACTTCATTTATTCCAATAGGCTCCACATTAAAAACCAATATGTACTTATTGACTTCAAATTTATAAATTCTCAAGGGTAATAGATTATTTAATTAGGGATGGTTCTACTTCAGATTCATTAAGATAATTAGGACAATATGACACTTCAATAAATTGATTAATCATCAAAACTTTTGTGAAGCTAATAATTTAATTAATTTTTATTTGTCCAGTTTGGGAGGTAATTCTTTTATGTTTCTTCTGCTGACAAAGGCTTCTTTTTCTTATGAGAGACTATTTTAAAGTGTGATCTGAGAAACTTAAAAAAAAAGAACAGTTCTGCCTTGTCAAATATTAAGAAGAAAAAATGAAAAATGATTCATTTTTATGCAGTAGCACCAGTGACAATGATCTGTGAAAAGTTTTATTTTTGTAATAGAGCTAATTCAAGAAGTAACTATGGAAAGTTGAAACCCCATGAGCTTATAAAACATACTGCTGTAATTATCTGTGCTTTCTCCTCTTTCACAGAAACAAAATCATTTCAAACAAAACTATTTTAAAAAGAGACAAAGCCCCCACATATCTTCAAACTCAGGAAAAGTCAGTTATTTTAATGAATATAAAGTAAAGTCTAATGAAATGAATGACATTGAGTAGTATGAGCATAATTTCCATTTTTTCCATCTTTGAGGAAAATGTCTTAATGCTTCACTCTAAATAATAATCTAAAAGTAAAACAAGCTTTAACAATGGTTACTGGCACTGTGAGTAAACTGCTGATTTTTGTTCCCACATATGAAAATTATTTCTGCTTGTTCTGTAGGAAAACACACATAACATCATAAATGCAACACATTTCTAATATTTTGCTTGTAATCATCCAAAAGTTAACTTTTGAGAGTAACTAATACAGTCTTTAAATGTCATTCTGTTGCACTATAATTATCGACAATTTTTACCAAATATTTGTGAACTTGCTTAAAGCAAAAAGAACGTTTCTTACAATTAAAGCAAATAATATGGGGTCAAAAGAGAAAACTTGATGATTAAATTACATATATATTTAATAGGTTTATTGAGCTATAATGTACATATAGAAATGTTCACTTATTTTATATATAGCTTTATGCTTTGAAATTATATGCAATTGCATATTTATCACCATAATTAAAATGTAGAAAAAGTTCATTGCCCAAATGATTTCCTCATACTATCATTTCGCAGTTATTCCTTCCTTCTTCATTTAGCACCGTGCTACCACTGATAAGTTTCCTACCTATATACATTTACCTTATCTAGAATGTCATATAAATGGAATTATATAAAATGTAGCTTTTTTCTGTGACAGAGAGAGAGAGAGACAGAGATAGGGACAGATAAGGACAGACAGACAGACTGGGAGGGAGAGAGATGAGAACCATCAACTCTTTGTTGCAGCACCTTAGTTGTTCATTGACTGCTTTCTCATATGTGCCTTGACTGAGCGGGGGGGGCGCTACAACAGAGTGAGTGACTCCTTGCTTAAGCCAGCTACCTTTGGGCTCAAGCCAGTGACTATGGGTCATGTCTATGATCCCACACTCAGGCCAGCAATCCTGCGTTCAAACTGGTGAGCCTGCATTCAAGCCAGTGACCTCTGGGTTTTGAACCTGGGTCCTCTGCATCCCAGTCTGACACTCTATCCACAGCACCACTGCCTGGTCAGGCTAAAATGTAGCTTTTTGAGTAAAAATTCTTTTATTTGAGATTTATTCATATTATTGCACATTGTCAGTGGTTTAATCCGTTTCATTGTGGAACAGTGTTCCATTCTGAGACTGTACCACAGTTTGTCTGCCCGTTTACCAGATACACATTTGCATTGTATCCATTTTTTGGTCATTGGAAATAAAGTGACTTATAAATATTCATATACAAGCTTTTGTGTGAACATAGATTTTGGATTTTAAGGAGAGCTACCTGTGACTGGGATAGCCAGGTAATACAAATGCATAGTCAGCTTTATAAGAAACTACTAACCTGTTTTCTGAAGTAGCTGTGATACCAGGAATGTATGAGTCCCAGTTGGCCCGTATTTTGTGACAGAATTTGTAATTGCGACTTTAAATTTTTTAATATTCTACTAGGTTTATAGGATATACCTTTTTAAAACTAAAAAATCAAAAGAAAAAATCTATCATTAAAATGGAGCTATTTAGTTGAGCATAAATAATAATGTCTGGAAAAGTACCTGTCTTATATTCTTAAAAGTAAAGCTAGTCCCTCTATAATAAATTAATATTCTCATTATTCATTGTAAAGTAATAATTCAAGATACTTTACCATTATATGAACTGACAAATTTTGTTATCAGGGTATCAGAACAGATTAGAACAACTAGGTCACTGGGTATAACTATCTAAACACATCCATTGTCATTTCAGAAATATCACATCTGCCTAAAACAAGATTTGTTTTGATTTTTCAAGTGGAAAAATTTATTGAAAATCCATTTTTAATTGAATTTCCATAAGCAAGTTAAAGAGAATTAAATTGAAAAGAAGTTCATACACTTCTTAAGCATTGTAACATTTGAAATGATGAGTGAATAGTTTTACCCATACAGTAAGATTTAAATTATAAACAAAATTATTGCAAGTTTTCAACTACAATGTTTAAAAGCAAGCAAATGAAACAAAATCTCTCTAGAAACTAAGGTAAGTAAAAATTAGCCTGACCTACAGCTGTGTTTCTAATTTCAATTAGTAAGCAGAGGGCAACATTTCTGAAGAGTATTATCTAATTCTAATTTTTGGCAAAATTTTATCATCTTAATTTCATCAGGAATGGTGTCATTCCCATATCATGATTTCAGCAGATACTTCATGAATGTAGCACTCAGAGGAAGCATCAGCAATTCAAAGTTAGGAAACTGCTATCTCAAGTTTGTTCTAGAAATTCAGGAATCTGGAACTTTGCAAAAGTCCCCCCCCCCCCAATCTGATAATTCTGTTTTTCTAAGGTTTAGGTTTTGATTCCATGTATGAAAATTAGTTAATTGAACAAAGAAAAAGAAAAAATATATATATAATAGAGCTCTTTATTGGGAAACACATTTGAAAAGAGCTTCCATTGGACTCAGTTGCTCTTCTTGGGATTCATTAATTATTGTGTGAGCTTTTCACTAAAATTACATAGACATTTTTGAGACAAATGACAATAACAATGACAAAACTAATAATAGAGCTTGATCAACAATACTTAAGGTTAGTCTTAACTTTATGCTTTCTTTGATTAATTTCCACATAAAAATATTCTCTATATATAAAATATATATTTAAAATTTTAAATAATTAATTTAAATAATTCAGTTAATTAACATAATTTTATAGAAATATTAAAATACATTTATTACTGAAGATTACTTTTCAATTTTAAATAGTTATGTTCATACCCAGTCTATGCAAAGAGATGCACAGAAATGGGGTTTATATCTATACGTTTTCTTTCTTTTTATACTGCATGGCCATAAAGATAAAAGTATATAAGCATTATATTGAAATTATTAGAATATGTTTTCATGGAGTTAGTAGATTGTTCATGCAAAAATATTCAATGAAAAATTGATTAAATTTTCACATTTTCATTCTCTAAGTATCTTCTTAATGAAGGAGACTGTGACTGTCATGTTAGTCCTCCAGAGTGCCTTGAGTTTACCAGAGACATGGTAGAATGTTTTATGTTTTAAGACTAAAGTTAATGTGCCAGAATATAACAATGGCACAGAGATGAGATGCTGATACCTGTCAAACCGAACCAAGTTAATTAGGATAAATTGACATGCAGGAAGCTTGTTGTGTCAGATAAAATATCACACTTTAATTATGAATTTAAGAGAAGTAATACTAACTTCAACCCAATCATTTATTATTTTAAAAGTTCTAGCAATTTCCATATGTGGAATTTGAATTTATTCTTTGGATGTTTTAAAAAGAGGTATAAAATTTAAAAATTATATTTTGATAAATAAAACCACAAGTTTATGCCTTTGCTCATAGATTCATAAGCTAACAAACAAGGGTAATGTATATACTTCCAAAAATTAGCCCTCACCCCAATATTTACCTTAAAGAGAAAAAAAAATGAGAAATTGTTTATAATTATAACTGACATTAGAAATAATTAATATAAAAAAATAGAACAACAGTTTTGCCTTCAATGGGTATTCAATAATATTGTGTTAAATGTTATTTTATTATTTTCTTATTAAATCTGACATGAAACATGTAGCCACATAGTTAGTTTCATACAATTGAAACAGAATTCAAAATTAACTCGAAAGCAAATATCCACTGAGAATTCTTCATCAAAAATTATCAGAGATATATTCTCAGAGAAGAAATCTTCTCAATAAGCAAAAATGACTGAAGTTAGTTACGTTTTGCTGACATGGCTAACAATGTAGAAATAGTTAAGGCGTAAAAGAAAAACTGACATTAAAATTAATACTATTTCAACTTTTCAATGTTGTCATTAGCTTTGTCATTCCTTTTACCCAATAAACATATTGCTCTTGAAACAAGCAATTTTATAGAAAAAAAAAATAGAATTTGTGACTAGAAAGGTTAAATTAGTGAACTGAGATTGCATATTTATTGGGTTATAGAAGAATTAATATAGTTTAAACTAGATCTAAACCTGAAACCCGCTTTGCCGTCATATAGCTATACGCTATAGGACAAGTTACTAGACCATATTTCTCTCTCTAAAGTGTTAGCTCAAGCTTTATTATTAACTATTCCAGAATAGCAAGCAGAGATCAAGACTATACCAGAAAAACAGGATATTAATGATCTTCTCATTTATAACTTCTTGGCTTCACTTTCTTCATTGGTACAGTCACCATCTATTGGTTTGTCTACCTAATCAAAACAATTTATGGAAATAAAGGCTACTTCTAAAAGTTGTATCTACTACAGATCTTGTTCTTTCCATGTGTGGACATTAAAGAATTCAGAAAAGTCAAGATGCAAAATAGAATATTTACTTATAAGGGCTATAGTACCATCATGGAAAAGAAAGTCTGCTGTCAGCTGGCCAGTGGGAAAGTTCAGACATGGCTTTCAGTCGCACACACATCTCAGTGCCTTCTCTGCCTCTAGACACAATGAGGACCATGATCAGTATGTCAAAAACCTAAGCAAACAGAAGAATCAGATATTTTTGATATCCTATAATTTGTGTGTCATTTAGGAAACTGCAGCAGGGATAACTGTAGAGTAACATAATTAGGAAGCCTGATGCGGCCCTGGCTGGTTGGCTCAGTGGTAGAGCATCAGCCTGGCTGCAGGAGTCCCGGGTTCAATTCCTGGCCAGGGCACACAGGAGAAGCATCCATCTGCTTCTCCACCCCTCCCCCTTTCCTTCCTCTCTCTCTCTCTCTCTCTCTTCCCCTCCTGCAGCTGAGGCTTCATTGGAGCAAAGTTGGCCCAGGCACTGAGGATGGCTCCATGGCCTCTGCCTCAGGTGCTAGAATGGCTCTGTTTGCAACAAGCAACACCCCAGATGGGCAGAACATCGCCCTCTGATGGGCATGCTGGGTGGATCCCGGTCGGGCGCATGCGGGAGTCTGTCTGACTGCCTTCCCGTTTCCAACTTCAGAAAAAAAAAAGAAAAAAAAAAAGAAAGCCTGATCCTTCTGACCACTCACACATATTGTCTGCTAATGGTGTCTCAGTTGAATTGGCTCTGACCATCACGGTGAACTTGGTGGAAGATATTTTTAAAGAAAAATGCATTTGGTCCTCCTGTTACCTTTTTGTTACTTATTTCAAAATAAATATTTAAATTGCACTGCTAATTTGCCCGGCTTAGGGTAAGTGAATTACCATATTAGGATTCTTAATTAGTCCTATGGATACTCACTACCAATATTAACTCTCTGAGAAGATGGAGTAAGATATGTCAGGTCACTCAGATACCGCCAGCAATGAGTTTGTAAAATAGCCTTTGGGTCAAAATTACTTGGTGTATCTGCTGCAGCCTGTCTGGAAATGATAGCCTATCAAAACAATTAAAAGCTTTATTTTATTTTACTTTTTTTTACAAATAGCTAGCATATCCTTGGCAGAGCAAGATAGCCTGGCAGTTGGCTTTTCAGTCTTTTCTCTCAGTAGACATGCACAACATTGGATCAGGAAGTTATCTCCAAATGCCAACCATTCCATATTCCATTAGTGACAATCATCACGAACCCTGTGTTCATGCATCCACACTCACAGCCTCTTTTCTCTCTTATTTAAGTGAAAGGAGTGTCCCTGTGCCTCTGAAGACAAGGATTTATACTTGGATTGAGTAAACTTTTAACGGTGTGGCTTCTAGTCTTCACTTCTCTCTCCCACATCGTTATCTCTGCCAATTGGAAAATAAACACTGGAATAAAAATATAATCTGTTCTAGTGTCTTTTATTATTTTAAACAGAGATAGATATGTCTAAATTCCCTTGTGGCCTCTGTTACCTGTCTCTGTACCATTTCTCTGAAGGTTTGTTTGCAGGGATTGTCTCCCCATCTCTACCTGCATTCATTATTCCACACCCTTCATCATCTAGCTCCTACTAGTAGCAACATTCTCCTTGTTTTCTCCTTACTACCCCAAGTCTCTTTTCAACTACTAGCTATCGTGACCTAAATTTTTTTTTTTGTTAGAAAGTTGAGATTTTTAAAAATGAAATTTATTAGGGTGACATTGGTTAATAAGATTATATAGGTTTCAACTGTACATGTCCATAATATTATATATAATCTATATATTGTATTGTGTGCCCACCATCCAAAGTCAAATCATCTTCCATCACCATATATTTGATCCCTTTACCCTTTACTACTCCTATCTCACCCCTTTCCTTTACTGTTGTCTGTGTTTGTGAGTTTCAGTTTTATGTCCTACATATGAGTGAAATATGGTTCTTAGCTCTTTCTGACATTGTTAATTTTGCTTAACTTAATACTCTCAAGATCCATCCATGCTGTTGCACATGACAGTATTACATCTTTTCTTATGGCTGCATAATATTCTATAGTATATTTGTACCACATTTTATTCAATTATTTGCCAGAGGACATTTAGGTTGTTTCCATGTCTCGGCCACTGTGAATAATACTGCAATGAACATAGGGGTGCAATATCTTTGTGAATAAATGTTTCCAAACTTTTCAGATAGATATCAGAATTAGGATTGCTGGTTCATATGGTAACTCTATTTTCAATTTTTGAGGAATCTTCATACTGGTTTACATAGTGGCTATACCAGTTTAAATTTCAACCAACAGTGAGTATTCCCTTTTATCCACAACCTTTCCAAAATCGTAATTATTTGTCTTTTGATGATAGCCGTTCTAACAGGTGTGAGGTGTTATGTCATTGTAGTTTTGTCTTCTATTTCTCTAATAGCTATCGAAAATGGGGATCTTTCCATTCATCTATTGAACATTTGTATGTATTCTTGGGAGAAGTGTTTGTTCAAGTTCTCTGCTCATTTTTTAATTATATTTTTGTTTGGTATTGAATTATATCAGTTTTTATTTAGTTCAGATATTAAGCTTTTATCATTAATATTATTTGCAAATATCTTCTCTTACGCAGTTAGTGGACTTTTTGTTTTGTTGATGGTTTCTTTTGCTGTGCAGAAGCTCTTTAGTTTGATATAGTCCTATGCATTTATTATCACCTTTACTTTCCTTGCCTTTGGGTTCAAATTCATAAAATGTTCTCATGGCCAAGGTCCATATATTTAGTACCCATGTTTCTTCTATGTAATTTATTGTTTCAGATCTTATATATAGGTCTTTGATCCATTTTGAATTAATTTTTGTGCATGAAGACAAACTTTAGTCTAGTTTCATTCTTTTGCATGTGGCTTTCCAATTTTTTCAGCACCATTTATTGAAGAGGCTTTCTTTTCTACAATGTATGTTATTGGATTCTTTGTTAAAAGTTACTAGCACATTACATTTAGTTTGATTTCTAGGCTATCTGTTTTGTTCATTTGGTCTGTGTGACCATTTTTCTGCCAATATCATGTTGTTTTGATTATAATTTTTCTGTTGTATAATTTGAAGTCAGATCGTGCAATACCTCCAGCTTCACTCATTCTTCTGAAGATTGCCTTGGCTATCCAAGGTCTTTGGTGGTTCCACACAAACTTGATGCTTTTTTGTTTTATTTTTTTTAAAAATGTCATTGGGAATTTGATTGGGATTGCATTAAATTTGTATATTGCTTTGGGCATTTTAACTATGTTGATTCTTCCAATCCATGCACACAGTATATCTTTCCATTTCATTGTGTCTTTTTAAATATCTTTTAATAATGCTTTGTTGTTTTTAGTATACAGGTCTTTCCACAACTTTTGTTAAGATTATTTCTAGGTATTTTATTCTTTTTGCCATAATTACAAAAGAAATTTTCTATTGATTTTTATGAAATTTCAGTTTTAGTATATAGGGAGGAAAGCAGTAATTTTTTATACATTGAGTTGTATCCTGCAACATTACTGTATTTGTTGTTTTGTTTCAAATAGATTTGATGAGTCTTTAGAGTTTTCTATATAAAGAATTATGTCATCTGTAAAAAGTGACACCTTTACTTCTTTCTTCCCAATTTGGATACTTTTTATTTCTTCTTTTTGACTGATTGATCTTGTTAGCATTTCCAGTACTATGTTGAATAAGACTGGTGAGTGTGAGCACCCTCATCTCATCTTGTTCCTGATTTTAGAGGAAAAGCTTTCAGCTTTCACCATTGAGTATAATAATAACTGAGGGATTGTCATATATGGTGTTTATGGTTATTATTCTGAGGTACTTTCTATATCTATTTTATTGAGTGGATAAATCATAAGGAATGTTATATCTTATCAAATGCTTAATTCTGCATCAATTGATAACATTATATGATTTCTATCCTTTGTACTCTTAATATGCTTTATTGCATTGGTCAAATTGAAAAGGTTGAACCTTTGTTGTGCTTCTGGATTGAACCCCATTTGATCACAATGTATTATTTTTCAATGTATTATTGTATTTGATTTGTCAATATTTTGTTTAAGATTTTTACACACCTGTATTTATTTTACTTTATTTCTTTAGGGAAAGGAGATGAGGCAGAGAGACAAACTTCCACATGTGCTCCTACTGGGACCCACCCAGAAAGCCCACTAGGGGGCAATGCTGTGTCCATTGGGTGCTGTTGCTCTGTTGCTTAGCAACTGAGCCATTTTTTTAAAGGACACAAAGCCATACTCAGCGGCCAAGGCCAACTTGCTGGAATCAATTGAACCATAGCTGTGGGAGGGGAAGACAGAGGGGATAGGGTGGAGAAGCAGATCATCACATCTCCTATGTGCCCTGACTGGGAATCAAACCCAGGACATCCACATACCAGGACGACGCTATAACACTGAGTCAACTGGCTAGGGCTTTTTACAGCTGTATTTATCAAAATATTGGTCTGTAGTTTTTTTGTTTGTTTGTTTGTTTTGTTTGTGTGTGTGTGTATATATATGTGTATGTGTGTGTATGTTATTCTTATGAGGTTTTGGTATCAGGGTTATGTTAGCTTCATAAAATGTATTAGAAAGTATTGCCTCTTTTTCAGTTTTTTGGAAGAGTTTGAGAAGGATTGGTATCAAAACCATCTTTGAATGTTTGGTAGAATTGACTAGTGAAGCACTTTTAATCCCATTATTGCTTCCCTGCAATTGCTCTACTCAACACCTCCCATTAAGCTTTTAGTGGACCCCATGATTCTTTGTGATTCAAATCTGCTTTCTCCATCATTTTTTCCCTTTCTCATAATCCTCAAATACACTACTCTGTTTTTCCCTACAACATCTCACACTGCTAACATCAAAATGTTGCACTTGTTCTCTCTACTTAAGACTTCATAACTCTTAGCATCACCCTCTTTCACCAGTCAGATCTCAAATATTTCCTCTGAAAAAACTTGCTCACTTTAAAGAACTAAACACCTTCAGTTTCTATTATTTTACCTGTTTCAATTATTCATGCCATTTGCTACTGTTTTATATTATTATGCATACCCATTATTAATTTGCCTGCTCCTATGAAATAAGTTTCAAATAGAGAGGGGGGACTCTTATTTATTCTCACAATTGTCCCCCAAGTGTTTATAACAGAGCCTGACATCTTATCAATGCCAGTCAATATTTGTTTAAAGAAGCCATTGTTATGTATAACTATCAGTTAAATATTGCATTATTACTTTAAGATCATACCTGAAGATATCTGTCTAAATTAGGTATCTTTAAGGATTTTCCTTTGTCAAAATTAAACAATGGGAAAGAAATATCTTTTAAATTGTTAAATTTTAAATGTTATAGATTAATCAAGTGATTTCTCTCTACAACCTAAAACATATTTCATACTTTATCTCACATAATCTCCTAGGAAATGAAATCAAAGAAAAAACTAAAGAATACAAGGCTACTATTCCTTGATAATTAATGCACCATTTGCCTTCACTTTGTGACACACTGCCTATTGTATTTACCTAAACCCAAATAAATTATTATATATTTTGAGGTTGAATATGTTTTTTAGAAAGGATAGACCTATTCGGAGATGAACAGTGATGCAGATGTACTTCCCTGGCTGCAGACTTTGTAGATTGTTTTTAAAAGAAACTTTCAAAAGTCATGGAGTAAATGATAAAGTAAAGATAAATAAGTCTTCCAAAATGAGTATGGCTCTTTGGAGACATACTAAGTATTTTGCTTAGGAACATATGATGTATCCACAAATGTCCTTTTGATGACAGAAAGCAGACACATTTAACTCCCAAGCTGATGTGTGAATCAGTGTCAACCCTAACATTTTGGGTGAAATTAACTGAAATTAAATTCAGGAGGTGTTAGTGAAATGGAGAAGTTACAATGCCTCAAGTTAGCCATTTGGAATTGCACTGAAAACAAACAAAAACAAACCTAATGGCTGTTAAATAGCTAGTTGCATAGGGAGAAGAAACTATATTATCAAACAACAAGAGCATTTAACAGAGGATAATTTATAATAAAATATGTCAGTTTGTTATTTCAAAAGTACTCACAGAGATGAATAAACAATTAGTTATGAAACATGTTTCCATTTTTTAAGCACCCAGAGAAAATAATTTGAACTTCTGAACATGGAAGTTTTAAAACTGAATTTATTAACTGTAATGGAAACAAATGATTTAATATCCTGCTCTCTCTTGCCATCAAATGTTAGAATACAAAGTGAAAACATAATAATGGTATAGGAAGAGATGGAAATGTTTCAGTGATCAATAGAGACAGGGTTAATTTAATATTGGGCTATCCATCACATATATTAACAAATTTGTGCTGCCAATGTCAATTAATTGACAATGAAAATATTGAACATTTAACCATTTCATGATAGTAAGAATTTTCTTCTTTTGTCATTTATTGCCTTGAATTAATAGCACTGACATTTAAATTTACCAAGAAAAAGTTATCTCTCTGGCCTTCTACATATGGATCATGGGTGTTATTCATTAGTTGTTCCATGGAGGAGAAAGAGTCAATATCCTGGAATATTGATGTTTGCTATAGCAATGTTTGCTGGTTAGGCATTTATGACAGATGATGTAAATATGTGTTATACAAGGTTTACCAAAAGATAATTAAAAATGAAAAGATAACAATATGCCTGGCCTGTCATGGCGCAGTGGATCGAGCGTCGACCTGGAATGCTGAGGTCACCGGTTCAAATCCCTGGGCTTGCCTGGTCAAGGCACATATGGGAGTTGATGGTTCCTGCTCCTCCCCCTTCTCTCTCTCTCTCTCTCTCTCTTTCTCTCTCTCTCTCACACCTCTAAAATGAATAATTAAAAAAAGATAACAATGTTTTTGTTTACGTTGTTTATGGAAGGGGAAAGGAAGGGAGGTAACACTAAATGACCAGCCACCACATTACTGTTGCCTGGCAACATGTTAGGCCTGTTATCTTATTAAATTTTCTTCACAACTATGTGCATTATATGTTATCTCTATCTTATGGTTGATAAAAAGTTCAAAAGACTATGTAATTTGTCTGAAGCCACACTACTGGTTAATGCCCCAGTTATGGTTTCTATGCAGTTTGTCCCAAGTGAGAAGTACACAGTACAACATCACAAAAGCTGGTGATCTTACTCTGGGACTAGCAGGGAGGTGAGGTTGTACTACTCTACATTCCCACCCACAGTGAATGAGGATTCCTTTTTCTCCACAGCCTCTCCAACATTTGCTATTACCTGTCTTGTTAATAATAGCTAATCTAACAGGTGTGAGGTGGTATCTCATTGCAGTTTTGATTTGCATTTCTCTAGTAACTAATGAAGATGATCATCTTTTCATATATTTGTTGGCCATTTGTATTTCTTCCTGGGAGAAGTGTCTGTTCATGTCCTCTGCCCATTTTTTTATTGGATTGTTTGTTTGTCTGTTGTTGAGTTTTATGAGTTCTTTATATATTTTGGATATTAGGCCCCTATCGGGGCTGTTGTTTGAAAATATCATCTCCCATTTAGTTGGCTGTCTGTTTATTTTGTTGTCAGTTTCTCTTGCTGAGCAAAAACTTCTTAGTCTGATGTAGTCCCATTCATTTATTTTTGCCTTCACTTCCCTTGTCTTTGGAGTCAAATTCATAAAATGCTCTTTAAAACCAAGGTCCATGAGTTTAGAACCTATGTCTTCTTCCATGTACTTTATTATTTCAGGTCTTATATTTAGTTCTTTGATCCATTTTGAATTAATTTTAGTATAAGGGGACAAACTGTAGTCCAGTTTCATTCTTTTGCATGAAAAAAAAGCTTTCCAGTTTTCCCAGCACCATTGTTGAAGAGGATATCTTTTCTCCATTGTGTGTTGTTGGCCCCTTTATCAAAAATTATTTGACCATACATATGTGGCTTTATTTCTGGACTTTCTATTCTGTTCCATTGGCCTGAGTGTCTATTTTTCTGCCAATACCATGCTGTTTTGATTGTTGTGGCTCTATAATATATAATAGTTTGAAGTCAGGTGTAGTAATGCCCCCAGCTTTGTTCTTTTTCTTTAGGATTACTTTGGCTATTCGGGGTTTTTTATAGTTCCATATAAATCTGATTTTTTGTTCCATTTCCTTAAAAAATGTCATTGGAATTTTGATGGGAATTGCATTAAATTTGTATCTTGCTTTGGGTAATATGACCATTTTGAATATATTTATTCTTCCTATCCAAAAGCAAGGAATATTCTTCCATCTCATTGTATCTTTTTCGATTTCCCTTAACAATGCTTTGTAGTTTTCATTATATAGGTCCTTTACATTTTTTGTTATGTTTATTCGTAGGTATTTTGTTGTTGTTGTTGCAATCATGAAGGGGATTATTTTTTTAAGTTTGTTCTCAAATGTTTTATTGTTGGCATATAGAAAGGCTATGCCCTTTGTATGTTAATTTTATATCCTGCAACCTTACTGTATTGGCTTATTGTTTCTAGTAGTCTTTTTGTAGATTCTTTGGAGTTTTCGATGTATAGGATCATATCATCTGCAAAAAGTGATACCTTTACTTCTTCTTTTCTGATATGGATGCCATTTATTTTTTTGTCTTGTGTGATTGCTCTGGCTGGAACCTCTAGCAATTAAATAAGAGTGGAGAGAGTGGATAACCCTGTCTTGCTCCTGATTTAAGAGGGAAAGCCTTCAGTTTTGTGCCATTAATATGATGTTAGCTGATGTTTTATTATATATGGCCTTTATCATGTTGAGATATTTTCCTTCTATACCCATTTTGTTGAGAGGTTAAACATAAAATTGTGTTGTATTTTATCGAATGCCTTTTCTGCATCTACTGATAAAATCATGTGGTTTTTGTTCTTTGTTTTGTTGATATGGTGTATTATGTTAACTGTTTTACGTATGTTGAACCATCCTTGAGATTCTGGGATGAATCCCACTTGATCATGATGTATTATTTTTTTAATATGTTGTTGTATTCGATTTGCTAATATTTTGTTTAGTATTTTAGCATCTGTATTCATTAGAGATATTGGTCTGTAGTTTTCTTTTCTTGTGCTGTTCTTGCATGGTTTTGGTATGAGGGTTATGTTGGCCTCATAAAATGTGTTTGAAAGTATTGCTTCTTCTTCAATTTTTTGGAAGACTTTGAGTAGAATAGGAACCAAGTCTTTGAATGTTTGATAGAATTCACTAGTATAACCGTTTGGGCCCAGACTTTTATTTTTGGGGAGATTTTTAATAGTTTTTTCTATTTCTTCCCTACTAATTGGTCTGTTTAGGCTTTCTGCTTCTTCTTGACTCAGTCTAGGAAGGTTGTATTGTTCTAGGAATTTATCCATTTCTTCTAGATTGTTGAATTTAGTGGCATATAGTTTTCCATAGTATTCTATAATAATTCTTTGTATATCTATAATATCCATGGTGATTTCTCCTCTTTCATTTTGGATTTTGTTTATGAGTTATTTCTCTTTTTCCCTTGGTAAGTCTTGCCAAGGGTTTGTCAATTTTGTTGATCTTTTCAAAGAACCAGCTCTTTGTTCTATTAATTTTTTCTATAGTTTTTCTGTTCTCTATTTCATTTATTTCTGTTCTGATTTCTATTATTTCCTTTCTTCGGCTAGTTTTGGGTTGTCTTTGTTCTTCTTCTTCTAGTTCTTTAAGGTGTGAATTTAAGTGTTTCACTTGGGCTCTCTCTTGTTTGTTCATATAGGCCTGAAGTGATATGAACTTCCCTCTTATCTCTGCTTTTGCTGCATCCCATAGATTCTGATATGTCGTATTGTCATTTTCATTTGTCTGTACATATCTTTTGATATCTGTGCTTATTTCTACTTTGACCCATTCATTTTTTAAAAGTATGTTGTTTAGTTTCTACATTTTTGTGGGGTTTTTTTTCCTCTTTTTTTTCAGTTGAATTCTAGTTTCAAGGCTTTATGATCAGAAAATATGCTAGGTACAACTTTGATTTTTCTAAATTTGCTGATGTTATTTTTGTGGCCCAACATATGGTCAATTCTTGAGAATGATCCATGTACACTGGAGAAAAATGTATACTCTGTCACTTTGGGATGAAATGTCCTGTTGATGTCTGTCATATCCAGGTGCTCTAGTGTTTTAAGGCCAATATATCTTTATTGATTCTCTGTTTGGATGACCGATCTAGAGCTGTCAGCGGTGTACTGAGGTCTCCAAGTATGATTGTATTTTTGTCGGTTTTTGTTTTAAGGTCAATAAGTAGCTGTCTCCTATTTATTTTTCTTGTTATACATATAGATACTTGATGTGTAATTCATTCCATCATTTTAAACATGTGTTGACTTATTTCAGAAGCCACTCTTATGCAAATTTTATAATAAGACTCTATACATGTATTTAAATATGTTTGTCTTTCTCTTTGGATTCATTCTTTTTGGAGAATTTTCAAGTTATTCTAAGTTTGATAATAGAAACCTTATTTAAATTGATTTATGTCTAATAGAAAATAGAAATCTACTGCTTGTTTGGTTACATTGTGGTCAAACTAAAAATAAACAGGTAAATAAGTAAATAAAAGCCTTTTTCTAGTTAAGGTTAAATATATAATTCAATTTCAACTTGTGAATCTATCTTTTAAAGATTTGGTGGGTTTTATATTCTAATATACAGTGATACCTTGAGATAAAAACCAGCCAACATACAATTTTTTTTTTAATATATGAGCTGCAACTCGTTCCGTATTTTTGTTATTAGAGATCCGAGTGAAATTCAGAAATACAAGTCGTGATTTGGGAAGCTGCTGCTAGTTGGTGCATTGGTGCACGGGTCCAGTATCGGCAGTTTGACGTATGAGTTGACTGACTTACGAGCTCAGTTACAGAACAAATTAAATTTGTATCTCAAGGTACCACGGTAGTGCCAAGTAGAAGAAAATTAGGATATGGTTAACTTCTTGGTATATATTTCCAATTGCTGAGTTATTTTCAGTAGCTACATATCTAACTTTAAGGATTTAATTATATTGTGAATATCTAACAAGAATATGTAAAAGCAAAAACTTTTACTATATTTCCAATTCTGTATGCACATTACAAATGTATGCACAGGGAATACATTATGGCCCTCACTGAAATTGCATATTCTCATCCCTTGTTTCTCCTATATGAGCATCTACCACATTGACACCTATTATCTTGAAACTCTTAGCTATTTACAGAATGATTGCACTGTCAGTCACTTATTTTTTTAAATTAGTTTTGCATTTGTTGGCTTTTCCTCTTTGTTATACTTGCAATTTGAACTCTTCTCTGGGCTACAGCTTTCTTTCAACATAAAAGTGTTGATCCAATGTGTATATGTATGGGCACACACCATGTACACATAATGTATTTGGCATTTCATTTATAATCATGTAAAACTAACAAGTGAAATATTATTTTTGTCAATTATTTTTAGGGCATACCGTACTTTATAGAACTAAAGCCTCATTAGAATATTCTTCTCCAGAAGTAAGCAAGTAAGACAACACAAACACACATACAGACACACACATGGAAACATACACCCCCAAATGAAGCTTATTTTGATGTAAAACAATTTCTTAACCATTATCTATTTATGTAAATGACACCACAGAATGCTATTACTTCCATAGTTCATATTTCTAATTTCAATCTGTTCATAAGAAAGTCAATTATTTAAATTTTAGCAGAATAAAAATATCATAGTAGGTTTAGTAGTCTTAACAGGAAAGAACTGAATTTAAAATCAAGAAGGGTCAGGAAGTAGAAGGTAGGTGAAAGGTTTCGTTTTTCCTAATTAAGTTACTTAATTAAAGAAAATGACTCAAGACTAAACATTTATTCTAAGTGCTTTGTGTTTCAATGACAGGTGAACAGAGGGGTTGAAACTGTGCTTGCTTATTGATTGCTTCACCTCATGGCTTCCACCTGGGCTGTGTAACTGCAACCCAGTTTTTATAGACAGCAAGAAAGCAAAAAATCATTTCTAAGTATTCAGGGTTGCCTTTGTTATTTTACTTCTCTCCCACTCTCCAGTGATATCTGTTGTGATTACAAACTTGTGAAGTATTCAATTGTTTGATAATTTATTTAAAGAGCCACATGGACTTGAAGGAAAAACAAAGTACATTAAATAGTGTTAGTTAAACTGCAAAAAGTAGTCATGTAAATGTTTACAAAAATATGCTTTTATAATACATCATGATAAACATTTGTGAATATCATTGCAGTCAATAATATGGTGTTTTCCCACAAGCATAATATGAAAAAATGCATAGCATACATGATTAAAAGTATTATCAATTTTCAATCAATTTTATGCTAGCATAATTTATACACAATAAAATTTGGTAAAGTATACACTGTAAAATCTTCACCATAATTAAGAAACAGAATATTGTTCTTGCCTCTTTAAAGTCTATTCTCTTTACATGGTGACATTAGGCTATTTGGGATCTGATTTTTTTTGTTCTGTAGATTAGTTTGAACTTTTTTGTTTGTTTAATCTTACATAAATGAAATCACACTTTGTTTTCTCTCTGGCTTCATTTTTATTCAATAATGCTTTTGTGTGCACCATTACCTTGTTATTTCTTTTAATTTTATTTACTGATTTTTAGAGAGAGAGGCAGAGAGAAAGAAACATCAACTTGTCATTCCACTTATTTATACATTCATTGGTTGTTTCCTGTATGTGCCCTGACTGGGAATCAAATTGACAACCTTGGTGTATCACAGTGGTAGTCAGCTTGGTCCCTACCGCCCACTAGTGGTCATTTCAGCTTTCATGGAGGGCAGTAGTGGAGCAACCAAAGTATAAACACAAAGATAGATTTAACTATAGTAAGTTGTTTTATAAAAATTTATTCTGCCAAATTTAGCAAAAATCTGACAAAAAGTACTTGGTAAGTAATTATTATTATATGTTTTAACTTGCTGTAACTCTGCTTTATAAATTTTATAAAGTAAAGTTACTTCTCTACTTTATAAATCATCATTACTATGGAACCGGTGGGGGTTAGAAAATTTTACTACTAACCAAAATACAAAAGTGGGCGGTTGGTATAAAAAAGTTGACTTCCCCTGGTGTATCGGGACAATGCTCCATCCAACTGAGCAACCCAGCCAGGGCAGCTTGTCTTTTTTTTATTGCTGAGTATATACTATTATATTTATGGGTCACAATTTGTTTATTAATTCATAGTTGATGGATACTTGGTTTGAATTCAAGTCTATTGTGAAAAATATAAACATCCATCTACATATGTTTTTATTTCCTTTAAATAAATAATTATGGATTGAATCAAATTACTGGGCCATATAATAAGTCCATGTTATAGTAAAATGTCAAACTTTTCTTTTTTTTTCTTTTTTTATTAAGTGAGAGGCAGGGAGGCAGAGACAGACTCCCACATGTGCCCCAGTGGGGATCCACCCAGCAAGTCCACCAGGGGGTGTGCTCTGCCCATCTGGGGCTGTTGCTCCCTTGCTCTATTGCAGTGTTAGTCATTTTTTAGTGCCTGAGGTGAAGCCTTGGAGCCATCCTCAGGACCTGAGGCAAACTCACTCAAGCCAATGGAGCCATAGCTACCGGAGGAGAATGGGGCAGGGGGAGTGAAGAAGCAGATGGTCACTTCTCCTGTGTGCCCTGAATGGGAATCGAATCCAAGTCTTCCACATGCCAGGTGGTGCTCTACCACTGAGCCAACCAGCCAGGGCCCAAACTTTTCTAAAGTGATATGTAAATTGCCATTTCTATAGTCGAAGTATGAGTGTGTCTGTTTCTCCAAATTTACTTCACTACTTATCAATTTATTTTAGCCACAAAAGATCTGTGATAGTTGTAATTAACATTTCCCCAATGACCCCAATGACTAATGATGTTGACAGTTTTGTTTTGTTTTTAAACAAGAGAGACAGAGAGAGAGAGAGAGAGAGACAAAGAGAGGAACAGATAGGGACAGACAGGTAGGAAGGGAAAGAGATGAGAAGCATCAATTATTTGTTACGTCACCTTAGTTGTTCACTGATTGCTTTCTCATATGTGCCTTGACTGGGGTGGAGGGGGCATCAGAGTTTTTGTTGGTTCCCAGCAGTTCTTAAATTCTTGTCCATCTCTCCTCTATCTTCACATGACTTCTTCTGTTTTTCTTCCCTTTGTGTGCTTGCCCTCTGGGCCATTTATGAGGACACCAGTTATTGGATTGGAGGCTTCATATAAAATCCAGGATTATCTAAACTCAAGATACTTAAATTTATTACAACCCCAAAGACCTTTTGTATAAATAAGCTCATATTCACAAGCTGAAGCGAGTAGGGCATGAACATATCTTTCAGAGATCTACCATTAAGTCCACTACAGTTCTGTTGGTTTTCTTTCAGTTTATTATTTTTCTGTGTGTTTCAGCTTGAATAGTTCCTATTATATGTTATTCATCTTATTGATATTCCTTCAACATAGTCTAATTGGATTTAAGTTTCATTTGTGAATTTTTCCTATGGTTTTGCAGAGTTTCTCTATGGTCTTATGTGCTATATTACATTTATCTCCTCTTTATTTTTATTTTAAATTCTTCATCATATTTCTAAAAGCTGTATTAAAGTCCTTGTCTGATGATTCTTACATATGGTCATAGTGCCCAACGTAGAAGTCTGTAGAAGCTCATGTAGCATTTCCCTTTGCTCAGTAGACACAGTGGTATGCTATCTGTTATACTATGTCTAAAAACTTTTGTTTCATGATTGATGTTCCATTTTTCTTAGCTCTTTATAGAATACAAGTTTATTCCAAGTTACTCAGTCAAGGATACATATCTATTTTCTATATTTCTATCTGGACCTATATCTAGATATATACATCATATATAGCTATAGATGTCAATATAGACATAACTATAGATACATATGTAGATATAGACAAAGTGAAAATATTCCTTTTCTTGATATTTTGGAGTTGAAGTGATTATACCATAATGAAAGATTTTTGTTTTATCAATGTAGCGGTATTTGAAGGAACAAATTTTATATGGGAATTTAAGCAATTAAATAGAAAAAAATCCAATCTATGAGTAAATCACCAGCAAAATATGTAATGATGCCCATATGCATCAGTCCACTCAGCGAAATACAAATACTATAGGCTGCCTGAAGGAAAATAGGAAGCAAAATAAATATGTGCTACCTATTTCCATCCATATATAATTAGAAACAAAGTACATGGGATACTTGGTACAACTGATTAGAATACACCTGTATGCATCATCATGAAGTTTGGGGACTTTATATGAAAGTGTACTATTAGCTAAGCAATTAAATACACTTTAAAAATATAACTTTTGGCAAATATAAGAATTTAAATAATCAGAAGTTAACACTGAGTGATTGTGCAATTTGTTAGAGTCAAATACTAAGTGAAACCCCTCATCCATCTATCTCCCTCTATTAGTTAAGATTAGGTTTGATGGTAGAAGAAAGCACACAGTATTTGTGTGGTAAAGACAGCATATGAGCTAGCTCAAAAATTACATTTGAAGAATCAAATCTTGGACATTATGGAAACTTGTAGCTATCATTAAGGATTCTGGCTCCCTCTTTTCTGATCTAATTTTGTCCAGTACTCCTTTTTGTTCAGATTGGTTGCCAGAGCTACAGTCATTACCACAGGCTTCTAGGCTGCAGAGTGGAAAAATAATGTTACTGCACAAAGATTTCCTGATAACACTTCTACCACTTATTCCCATTTCTCTGTCAACATTAACACACAAGAACACTGGCTTGCAAAGGATTCTGGGAAATGTAGTCTTTTGTTCTGGCCAGCTATATGCTGGATTAAAATTCGGATTTCTGTGACTAATTGAAGAGGACTATGGATATTAATAGTGTTTATGTCAATTAATATTTTTCAATTTATTATATATATATTTCTCTTCAAGAAAGCAGCACATAATCTAATGAAATATGTATATTTGCAATGCTGATTTTATGACCTAGGATGAAAATGTTAAAAAAAAAATTATAACAGTATTAAATCTGAAGAAATCCAGAGAAGCATGCTGAAGTGGATATAAATTCAGGTGTTTTTTTGAAGGATGGATTAAAACTCTGGAATTTCTTCATTCAGAATTCTTTAAAAGTGTTCAGGAATAGCAGAGTGAAATCTAATCTAGATGACATCATTAGGCAGTTTAATAAAGAAATAGCATTCCTATTTCAAGATCTGTGGGCTTTTAAAATCTTTTAGTTTTTTATGGTTATAACATGTCTAAATTTTATTCTATCAGTAAATGGAATGTGTTTTTTAATTAAAAAATAAACGGATACCAGTTGTATATGTGGCCAGGTTTTTAAATGTTACCACTAATTAAGAAATTGGAAATAAAGAAAAATCATTTCAGTTTAGTTAGGTACCAATAGGAAGAGGGTACGTGTTATGAAATAGGATCTAAAAGAAACTGAGGACTGCTCGTTTTCAGCCACAGTTTTCATTGCACTGCTCTTCAGATTTATGAGTTTATGAATGAAGGAATGATTCTAATTCCATGTTTGGTAGAAAGCTTATGGCAGTTGTTTTAATACTGCACTAAAGTGTCAGAATATAGTACATCCAAAAATAAAAGACAACTCCTTTGCCTTCTACCTGCTTCTTCAAATCTTGTATTCTGTTCATTTCAGGGTGTTTTTTCTTTTATCTTAGGAGCCCACACAACAATGTCATTGGCAGTTAGAGCATGTTGACACACTTGCTATCCACTGTAGTTAAAACTCGGTCAGTGTGGGAGATGCAGAACTACTCTCAATGCAGCAGAGAGGGGATGTGTGACCCCTAAGGGATGCCCTCTGATTCCCAGGATACTTGTTAAACAATTTTGATGTCAGAATATCAGCAAGAAAACTCTAACAATCAGTGTCAATAAAATACATTGGTAACAGATTGTTTTGAGAGTCAATGGGATTAAAACATACTTCCAATTTTTTTCTTCCTTTCTGAAATGGATTCTTTCCATAGAGCTTACATTTAAAGATTCAGAGAGACAACAAATGCCTTTACATAGTATTATTGGAATAACATTGCACTCATTATTTTTTGACACACTGTAGTATTTATTTAAGCTTTGTCTATATCACAGTATAATTCATCTGGTACCTGTCAACTTTCACAAGAACTAACTTGCACAGTGGAGTTAGTTATTGCATTGACAAATATATAATTAAAACACAATGATGCACCCTGTCAATGCAAATTATTATCAAGAGAATAGCAAAGTGCAACCTACATGTTAATATTTGTGTATGATGGAAAAAACTGGTGATTTTTTGTTGTTGTTTCAAACTATGGATTCATCCTTAATATTTCTAAACTTATAACATTTGAGTTACAACAATATACCAAACACTGTAGTAGGTAATGGGGAGAGAGAGATTTTTCAGGCACATTCTACTTTAGAAAGTGGTCTGATGCTTACAAATAGAATGGGAGTTAGCTTTCACTCAAAGGTTGGTAACAATGGCATCAAAAAATAAAAAGAAAAAAAGAAAATGTTTAAAAAATTTTAAATAAACTTTTATTTTAGAACCCTTCTAAATTTACCCCCAAATCTACAAAGGTGGAACAGTAAGTTCCCACATACCCACACATAGTTTCCCCTGTGTTTGCCAAGTTTTACTGGTATGGTATATGTGTGTGTGTGTGTGTGTGTGTGTGTGTGTGTGTGTGTGTCTATATATATATATTTATCTTTCTGAAGCTGGAAACGGGGAGAGACAGTCAGACAGACTCCTGCATGTGCCCGACGGGGATCCACCTGGCACGCCCACCATGGGGCGACCCTCTGCCCACCAGGGGGCGATGCTCTGCCCCTCCGGGGCATGCTCTGCTGCGACCAGAGCCACTCTAGCGCCTGGGGCAGAGGCCAAGGAGCCATCCCCAGCGCCCGGGCCATCCTTGCTCCAATGGAGCCTCGCTGCGGGAGGGGAAGAGAGAGACAGAGAGGAAGGAGAGGGGGAGGGGTGGAGAAGCAGATGGGCGCTTCTCCTGTGTGCCCTGGCCGGAATCGAACCCGGGATCCCTGCACGCCAGGCTGATGCTCTACCACTGAGCCAACCGGCCAGGGCGGTATGGTATATAATTTACCATTAGTAAACCTATATCGATACATTATTATTAACTAAAGGCCATACTTTATGCAGATTTCTTCAGTGTTTACCTAATATACTTTTTTCTGTTCCAGGAACCCATCCAAAATACTGTATTTAGGTTCTTCTTGGCTGAGAGAGTTACTCACTTTTTCTTTCTTCCTTTTCTACTTCTTTTTTTTGATCCCCTTGACATGTGGGGGCAGTATTATTCAGGAATTCTGTGGATTCCCCCAACTGGGATTTGGCTCCTGTTTTTTTTCTTATGATTGAACTGCATGCTGTATTATTGTTCTCTGGATTTTGGTTAGATTTGGCTAATGGAAAACCCAAGTCAGAAGTCCCAGGGGGATGAGGTTGTGTTTTGTATTTACACAGTTCTCTTCATGTTGAGGAACTTGGATTAACTGTATCCATTGAACGTAGTGCACAGCTCCATGGAAACTGTCTCTATCCACACTTCTCTGGTTCTTGTAGTCACTCCTTCTCCTTACTGCATCTTCATACTTATTTATTTTATTACCCCTCATGAGTTTCTTACCTCTCAGATGTCTTTGTGAACAGTCCATTCATTAAATCTTTCTTAAATCATCATCATGAATGAGTGTCATGTTTCCCATTGGAACACTGGCTAGTACATTTTGAATCAATTTTTCTTTCTCTGGACATTGAGACAGAATTGCTTTTAGAGTGTATCTTTGTAGTATCATGATACATATAATAGGAAGTATTTGTTGATGGTTATTGCTATTCTTGGATTAGCACTTTCATTTCTTTGAAGTCTTCCTAATAGTACAAAAATTTATTTATTTTTCTATCTCTTTTCCCTTTTCAACTGACTATAATTCCAAATAATTCAATTTTATGACATTACTTTCCCATACCCAATATTGTTAACCAAATTCTTGCTTACAAAGACAGAGTGACTGTTCTATGGCTGTAGTCACAAGTAATCATAGGCTGTTACTTCATAACCCTCCCTTTGGTTTTCTAGCTGTCATATAAGAAATCTAAGTACCCTGGATCTACCATGATCATATAGGTATCTCTCTGTCAGTTCCAGCTAAGCCCAGCCTTCCAGACATTCTCTCTAAGCCACTAGATATATAAGTGAAGATATTATGTAAATTACAATTAAGTCCACATGCCTGGTGAATACCGCATGTGATGTCATTGCATCTCCTATAATGTCACATGGTACAGAAGAATTAATCAGCCAAAATCTACCAAATGATTGACCTACACAGACATGAAGTATAGCCTGACCAGGTGGTAGCACAGTGGATAGAGCATCGACCTGAGACCCCGAGGACCCAGATTTGAAACCCTGGTCAAGGCACATGTGAGAGGGCAATCAATGAACAACTAAAATGATGCAACTGCGAGTTGAAGTTACTTATCTGTCTCTCTCTTCTTGTCTCTCCTTGTCTGTCTGTTTCTCTCTCTCTAAAAAAATATAAAACAAAAACATAAAATATAACGAGGAGTGACGTCACGGAAATGGCGCCGTGAGAAGCGCGTCCGACAGCTCTCCCCTAAATCACAACAAATTTATCAACTAGAAACAGAAAAATTTATCATCGGAGCATTCCGGAGTTCCACACAAACTGAAAGCAAAAGGACTGTTATCACTTGAATCTGAGAGACGAGGGTGTGGAGGGAGCTACCGCAGCAACGCTCATTCAAGCCGCCAGGGAGTGCGCCTGCGTGCTATCAATAAGACCACCCTCAGATGCCGATAAGAAAGAGGAAATCGAATATTATGGATACAAAAGAAAGAGAGGTAACACAAATAGATGTGGAAAAATCTATGGAGAAAAGACTTAACATATTGGAAGCCTTGGAGCTAAATGACAGAGAATTTAAAATAGAAATCTTAAAAATACTCAGAGATATACAAGAAAACACAGAAAGGCAATATAGGGAGATCAGAAAACAACTCAATGAACACAAAGAATATATTACCAAGGAAATTGAAACTATAAAAACAAATCAAACAGAAATGAAAAACTCAATTCACGAGCTGAAAAACGAGGTAACAAGCTTAGCTAACAGAACAGCCCAGATTGAAGATAGGATTAGTGAAATAGAAGACAAACAACTTGAGGCACAACAGAGAGAAGAAGAAAGAGACTCAAAAATAATAAAAAATGAGAAAGCCCTACAGGAATTGTCTGACTCCATCAGAAAGAATAACATAAGAATAATAGGTATATCAGAGGGAGAAGAGAAAGAAAATGGAATGGAGAATATACTCAAACAAATAATAGACGAGAACTTCCCAAGCCTGTGGAAGGAACTAAAGCCTCAAATTCAAGAAGCAAACAGAACACCGAGTTTTCTTAACCCCAACAAACCCACTCCAAGGCACATCATAATAAAGATGACACAAACCAATGACAAAGAAAAAATTCTCAAGGCAGCCAGGGAAAAGAAGAGTACAACATATAAAGGAAGGCCTATTAGATTATCATCAGATTTCTCAGCAGAAACTCTACAAGCTAGAAGAGAGTGGACCCCAATATTTAAAGCCCTGAAAGAGAGGAACTTTCAGCCAAGAATACTATACCCATCAAAGCTATCCTTCAAGTATGAAGGAGATATAAAAACATTCACAAATACAGAAAAGATGAGAGAATTTATCAACAGAAAGCCCCCACTCCAGGAAATACTAAGGGGGGTTTTCCAACCAGATTCAAAGAACAAAAGAAAACAACACCACAAGTAACAGCTCCACCAAGAACACAATAAAACCAAACTTAAACTATGACAACAAAGGAAAAAAAGGGGGGAGAGGATGGAGATTAACAGTAGCAAAGGATGACGAAGTGCAGAAATACTTATAAGATAGGGTACTACAATGAATATGGTAGGTACCCTTTTCATTACTTAATGGTAACCACCCTTAAAAAAACCACCACAAAAACACTTGACTTAAAAAAGGTAGCAACAGAGGAAAGAAGTATGGAACACAAACAAACAAAAACAAATGATAGAAAAACAAAAGAGAAGAATCAAACTAGATACAAAACTAACAGAAAGCAATTTATAAAATGGCAGTAGGGAACCCACAAGTGTCAATAATTACACTAAATGTAAATGGATTAAACTTACCAATAAAAAGACACAGAGTAGCAGAATGGATTAAAAAAGAAAATCCAACTATATGCTGCCTACAAGAAACACATCTAAGCAACAAGGATAAAAACAAATTCAAAGTGAAAGGCTGGAAAACAATACTCCAAGCAAACAACACCCAAAAAAAAGCAGGTGTAGCAATACTCATATCTAATAATGCTGACTACAAGACAGAAAAAGTACTCAGAGACAAAAATGGTCATTTCTTAATGATTAAGGGGAAGTTGAATCAAGAAGACATAACAATCCTTAATATATATGCACCAAACCAAGGAGCACCAAAATATATAAGACAGCTACTTATTGACCTTAAAACAAAAACTGACAAAAATAAAAACATACTTGGAGACCTCAATACACCACTGACGGCTCTAGATCGGTCATCCAAACAGAGAATCAATAAAGATATAGTGGCCTTAAATGAAATACTAGAACACCTGGATATGATAGACATCTACAGGACACTTCATCCCAAAGCGACAGAGTATACATTTTTCTCTAGTGTACATGGAACATTCTCAAGAATTGACCATATGTTGGGCCACAAAGACAATATCAGCAAATTTAGAAAAATTGAAATTGTAACAAGCATATTTTCTGATCATAAAGCCTTGAAACTAGAATTCTACTGCAAAAAAGAGGGGGAAAAACCCACAAAAATGTGGAAACTAAACAACATACTTCTAAAAAATGAATGGGTCAAAGAAGAAATAAGTGCAGAAATCAAAAGATATATACAGACAAATGAAAATGAAAATACGACATATCAGAATCTCTGGGATGCAGCAAAAGCAGTAATAAGAGGAAAGTTCATATCACTTCAGGCCTATATGAACAAACAAGAGAGAGCCGAAGTAAACCACTTAACTTCACACCTTAAGGAACTAGAAAAAGAAGAACAAAGACAACCCAAAACCAGCCGAAGAAAGGAGATAATAAAAATCAGAGCAGAAATAAATGAAATAGAGAACAGAAAAACTATAGAAAAAATCAATAAAACAAGGAGCTGGTTCTTTGAAAAGATCAACAAAATTGACAAACCCTTGGCAAGACTCACCAAGGAAAAAAGACACAGGACTCAAATAAATAAAATCCAAAATGAAAGAGGAGAGATCACCACAGACATCATAGAAATACAAAGAATTATTGTAGAATACTATGAAAAATTATATGCCACCAAATACAACAATCTAGAAGAAATGGATAAATTCCTAGAACAATACAACCTTCCTAGACTGAGTCATGAAGAAGCAGAAAGCCTAAACAGACCAATCAGCAGGGAGGAAATAGAAAAAACTATTAAAAATCTCCCCAAAAATAAAAGTCCAGGCCCAGACGGTTATACTAGTGAATTCTATCAAACATTCAAAGAAGACTTGGTTCCTATTCTACTCAAAGTCTTCCAAAAAATTGAAGAAGAAGCAATACTTCCAAACACATTTTATGAGGCCAACATAACCCTCATACCAAAACCTGGCAAGGATGGCACAAAAAAAGAAAACTACAGACCAATATCTCTAATGAATAAAGATGCTAAAATACTAAACAAAATACTGGCAAACCGAATACAACAACATATTAAAAAAATAATACATCATGATCAAGTGGGATTCATCCCAGAATCTCAAGGATGGTTCAACATACGCAAAACGGTTAACGTAATACACCATATCAACAAAACAAAGAACAAAAACCACATGATCTTATCAATAGATGCAGAAAAGGCTTTTGATAAAATACAACACAATTTTATGTTTAAGACTCTCAACAAAATGGGTATAGAAGGAAAATATCTCAACATGATAAAGGCCATATATGATAAACCATCAGCCAACATCCTATTAAACGGCATAAAACTGAGGACTTTCTACCTTAAATCAGGAACAAGACAGGGTTGTCCACTCTCTCCACTCTTATTCAACGTGGTGCTAGAAGTTCTGGCCAGAGCAATCAGACAAGACAAAGAAATAAAAGGCATCCATATCGGAAAAGAAGAAGTAAAGCTATCACTTTTTGCTGATGATATGATCCTATACATCGAAAACCCGAAGAACTCCACAAAAAGATTATTAGAAACAATAAACCAATACAGTAAGGTCGCAGGATACAAAATTAACATACAAAAGTCCATAGCCTTTCTATATGCCAACAATGAAATATTAGAAAACGAACTCAAAAAAATAATCCCCTTCACGATTGCAACAAAAAAAATAAAATACCTAGGAATAAACATAACAAAGAACGTAAAGGACCTATATAATGAAAATTACAAAGCATTGTTAAGGGAAATCGAAAAAGATACAATGAGATGGAAAAATATTCCTTGTTCTTGGATAGGAAGAATAAATATAATCAAAATAGCCATATTACCCAAAGCAATATACAAATTTAATGCAATTCCCATCAAAATCCCTATGAGATTTTTTAAAGAAATGGAACAAAAAATCATCAGATTTATATGGAACTATAAAAAACCCCGAATAGCCAAAACAATCCTAAGGAAAAAGAATGAAGCTGGGGGCATTACAATACCCGACTTTAAACTATATTATAGGGCCACGATAATCAAAACAGCATGGTATTGGCAAAAAAATAGACACTCAGACCAATGGAACAGAATAGAAAGCCCAGAAATAAAACCACATATATATGGTCAAATAATCTTTGATAAAGGGGCCAACAACACACAATGGAGAAAAGAAAGCCTCTTCAACAAATGGTGTTGGGAAAACTGGAAAGCCACATGCAAAAGAATGAAACTCGACTACAGCCTGTCCCCGTGTACTAAAATTAATTCAAAATGGATCAAAGACCTAAATATAATACCTGAAACAATAAAGTACATAGAAGAAGACATAGGTACTAAAATCATGGACCTGGGTTTTAAAGAACATTTTATGAACTTGACTCCAATGGCAAGAGAAGTGAAGGCAAAGATAAATGAATGGGACTACATCAGAATTAAAAGTTTTTGCTCAGCAAGAGAAACTGATATCAAAATAAACAGACAGCCAACTATATGGGAACTGATATTTTCAAACGACAGCTCAGATAAGGGCCTAATATCCAAAATTTACAAAGAACTCATAAAACTCAACAACAAACAAACAAACAATCCAATAAAAAAATGGGAAGAGGACATGAACAGACACTTCTCCCAGGAAGAGATACAAATGGCCAACAGATATATGAAAAGATGCTCAGCTTCATTAGTTATTAGAGAAATGCAAATCAAAACTACAATGAGATACCACCTCACTCCTGTTAGATTAGCTATTATCAACAAGACGGGTAATAGCAAATGTTGGAGAGGCTGTGGAGAAAAAGGAACCCTCATTCACTGTTGGTGGGACTGTAAAGTAGTACAACCATTATGGAGGAAAGTATGGTGGTTCCTCAAAAAACTGAAAATAGAACTACCTTATGACCCAGCAATCCCTCTACTGGGTATATACCCCAAAACCTCAGAAACATTGATACGTGAAGACACATGTAGCCCCATGTTCATTGCAGCACTGTTCACAGTGGCGAAGACATGGAAACAACCAAAAAGCCCTTCAATAGAAGACTGGATAAAGAAGATGTGGCACATATACACTATGGAATACTACTCAGCCATAAGAAATGATGACATCAGATCATTTACAGCAAAATGGTGGGATCTTGATAACATTATAAGGAGTGAAATAAGCAAATCAGAAAAAAACAAGAACTACATGATTCCATACATTGGTGGAACATAAAAATGAGACTAAGAGACATGGACAAGAGTGTGGTGGTTACCAAGGGTGGGGGGGGAGGGAGGACATGGGAGGGAGGGAGAGAGAGAGTTAGGGGGAGGGGGAGGGGCACAGAGAACTAGATAGAGGGTGACGGAGGACAATCTGACTTTGGGCGAGGGGTTTGCAACATAATTTGATGACAAAATAACCTAGACATGTTTTCTTTGAATATATGTACCCTGATTTATTAATGTCATCCCATTACCATTAATAAAAATTTATTAAAAAAAATTAAAAAATAATAATAATAAAAAATAAAAAATAAATAAAAATTAAGACTTAATAAAAAAAAACATAAAATATAATTTTAAATGTTAATCTGAAAAGCTTTCAGGTTGGGTAGTTTGCTATGCAGAAATAGTATCTAGTACTTTGTCTAAACTCCTCAGCACATGGCATTGTTTTGGGGATGGAGTAGGGGCTGAAGTTAGAAAGGCCTCAAGAGAATAGTGAAAGCTGGAAAAGACACAGGAAAACTTGATAAGGGTTTTCCTTCAATTTTTCAATCAATAAGAAAAATGTTATTGGAGCCTAGAGAAAAGGGAACCTCTGTTATGTGAGAAAAAGTTTGGTGATACTGTCATCTGTAGAAAACTAGAAAAATGGTAAATGTTCATTGTACAATGTGATCTAGGTTTTGCTAGAAGGTTTTTTTTAACAGTCTGTCTTTTGATATAATACAGGGGTCACTAAAAGTGATAGCATTGTTATATTTGTGGGATTTTACTATAAAATGTATTTAACAATAAAAATATACACATGTGAATTAAAAATAGCTACAACTGTGAATGTGTGTTATAATGGTATTTTATCAGTCTAATAAAAATTTTTCAAGGCCTCTAGTTGATTTGGGTAATGTTAAGCTCCTGTGACTTCATACGACTTAATTCCCTTTGTGTTGATCTTCAACTTTTTAAAAATTATTTTCCAGTATATCTTTATTATGTCATTTATATATACAAATCAGTAACTGCAATTATCAAAGACTTTATGCATTCAATCTCTTTGTGTTGTTTTGTTTTATTTTAGAGAGAGGCAGGGAAAGAGAGGCAGGGAGAGAGAAACATTGAGCTATTCCTGAATGTGCCCTGACTAGGGATCAAACCAGAAACTTCTGTGCTTTGGGATGATGCTCCCACCAACTGAGTTATCTGGTCAGGTCTTAATTATACATTAAATCTAAACAACACACTCCTCTATTGCTTGTACACATTTCTAGAGTTACTAATCATGGGTGTGCCTGACCAGGTGGTTACACAGTGGATAGAGCATCAGACTGGGATGTGGAGGACCCAGGTTTGAAACCCTGAAGTTTCTGGCTTGAGCTCGGGCTCACCAACTTCAGTGTGGGGTTGCTGACTTGAGCATGGGATCATAGAGATTACTCCATGCTCACTGGCTTTAGCCCAAAGGTCACTGGCTTGAAGCCCAAGGTTGCTGGCTTGAGCTCAAGGTTGCTGGCTTAAGCCAGGAGCCACTTGCTCTGCTGTAGCCCCCTAGCCAAAGCACATATGAGAAAGCCATCAATGGAAAACTAATGTGCTGCATCGAAGAACTGATGCGTCTCATCTCTCTCCCTTCTTGTTTGTCCCTATTTGTCCCTCTCTGTCTCTTTCTGTCACTGTCACAAAAAAATTGCATGGATGTTAATTGTCACATAGTTGTGGACTCTGGGTGTAAGAATCACTGAAAATTTTAAAGTGCATTTGTAGGCCAGTCCCCATGTGTAAGAAAAGAAAATGTGCTTAAAATTGTATTAGCATCCCCCCCAGAAGCAATAGAAGTTCTTTATATACAGTGACACAGGATTCAATTCTTTTGAGGAACTTCTGGACAAAAAGGCTTAGTGGCCTGGAGGGCAGCAGGCATTTTCACAGGAATTGAGGACTTATAAATGATTGAGTTTAACACACTGTGTTGACTGAAGATCTCTTAAAGGGGGGGGGATGCATTCAGGGCGACCCTAGAATCTATGTAAACACAATTAAGTAAATAAAAAAAATTGTATTAGCTTTTCTAATAGTGAGACAGTTTCTAAATCGATCTTGAAAATGTTCAATTTAACTGAAATCTTCTTTGTCAAGTAATCAATGTGTTTACTGAATGATAAAAGTGGTATCAAGAAACTAGCGAGACTCAAAAGTTATTTGAAAGATATAATGTGGGTCAGGAAAATTTCACCAACTTGAACTTTACCATCATTACTCAGATTTGGTGACATGAGAAAAAAATAAAGGGAAACATGTTTGCATTTTTGATAAGAGTGAGATAAGTAGTTGACCTCATGAGTAAACATTGAGAAAAAATTTGGTAAAATGTGTATGTACAACAGATGTTGAACAAAGCCTTCATGATAGCTTTGATCCTAATTTGAGAGAGTTTATAAATATTTTAGGAGCTGAATTAAAATACAAAAATTACTAAGAAGTAATTTATCGGTGATCTCTAATTAAATGTAGTTTGTTCTGTTTCTTGGTTCTTGCCTTTCATCTACAATCTTATATACTCACTGAAAAAGATATATGATATAGACTATTATGGCTTAGTATCACCTATTTTTCAGCAAAAACAGATAACTTATACTCCCCCTATTTTGTTATAGCGATCATATTAATCGTCATTTAAATTGTGAAAAATAGACAAGAGGTTATGAAAAGGAGGAATCCTTGAAGAAATGTCCTTGATGCTGAACAAGTCTTATACAAATTGCAACCTATTGAGTGCAGAATAAATGAGGTAATTACCATTCAGTTATACAGATGGAAAAGCTGAGTCACCAGGAGGTTAAGTGGTTTGCCCAAAGTCAGAAGAAGCCATTAGCATTATTATGTAGTTCTCCTTCTTTTCTTTTCTTTCTTCTGTTATATTTTATCTAGTATAGCAAAAGCTGTAAAAAATAAACATTCTCCATGTGTACAGCAGGTTCATTCTTCCAATTCAGTATTGATACAAAAACAATAAAAGCAAATATGGTTTTATTGTTTTGCTTTTTTTCCCCCACATAAATATATTTTCCTCTTCAATTCTTTGTGTTTATCACTGAAGAAATTGACTTGCTCTGTTAATGTCAAAAAGACAGTGGTAATCAACTAGAATACAGAGGTGTTTTTCACATTAGTATTAGAAAGTAAAAGTATGTCAGTGGAAGCCCTTCTCCAAACAAAATCCTTCCTCTTCTGATTGCTGATTTATAAAGAAATCACTTTGTTCTATGTAATTTATAGAAAAGCAGGTGAAGTACAGAATAAATAATTTTGATATTATATTATATAAACCTACTACAGCAAATATATTGCTAAGTGGTTAGTATTCTGATATACAAATTAGATAAAATTTATCAAAAATATTCAGTATGGTGTACATGGGTAAATAATACTAGGATGCCACATAATTTCTCATGGAACTTAAAATTGATTTGTTGTGTGTTTTAACTTAATTTAAATAATAGTTTCACATAATGTTGTGTTTACAGGTGCTGTGGCAACTGGTCTGTGCTACCATGTATGAATTTGGATGAGGATGCAAGTTTAAACTTTTAAATAGAAGCTCATTTCATCTATCTCCAGATAGCTGCATACATAAATATTTTCTCTCTTCTCACATGGTTGTTTACCCTATAATATGTCAAAATTTACCTTCCTGCTATAGTCTCTATAACTAGATATATATCTCTGTAAATAAATTATTTTGTGAGTGTTGCCAAACATGACCATAGGTATCAAATTTATACACATACATACATATCTCCATCAATTTGTCACTCTTTTCTTACCCAGGGGCAGATGGTTTTTCCTCCATGGCATGTCAACACATACCCAGAGGGTCTAGTCATGTATGTCAAAGGCACACAGTATTTTTATAATAACAGTAAAGTTTCTATTATAAGAATCAGATTTATGGCCAAGCAGGATGACTCCACTAACAACATTCTGGCTTGGCCTGGTCAACAGCCAGACTATGCCATAGTTATAGAGTAATCATTGCCCTAGGGCAATAATTTGTAATGAAAGTTAACTTTTCAGCTGTTTTTAATCTTAATAACTAAATATTATTCTCCCTCATTTCTTGAAATATATTTTCTCTTTCCTGGGCTTAAAGTTGATTCCATTCTATTTTAGCTACAGCTAAAATTTGATTGCATAACACTTCTTGGATATTTTACAGATACCCCAAACTCAAAATGGTATTGATGTAACTCAATACCTGTCAATCAAAATATTGTACTTTTCCTATGCAGTTTATCTCAGGGATGAGTCCAACTACTCATATAACTCAGTTTTCACTACATGGTGCTACATCAAAATTGACCTCAAACTAACTTATTCAGATGCCCCAACTAAAAGCCCAGCTGTCATCATTAACCTCTTCTTTTCATACTTACCCCATAGTCAATTAGTGAAAGGGCTTTGTTTATTCTTTTATTTTAATAACAACAACCTGTACTTTCCCTCACCAACTCTGACTCTGTGCAATCTTATTACTCTAGACAACAGAGTGACATTCTTACACATTATATTATTGCATTAAAATGTGTATATTTAAGTTAAACTAAGTTACTATTTCCTCACATTTTTTCTCTCTGTAGGATTATGAATTCCCAGGACTGTGAATTCAGACTTTAGTCAATGAGATATTAAAGAAAAACAGAGACAGGTAGAGAGAAGTGAGTTTAAACACCAGCACATGTTTACAGCATTCTGTCACTTCTGCCACGATTATTGGTATTGTCCTCAAAATGGTTGCACTGTTGCTCTGTCACCTGGGCCTTGAGCAAGAAGACAGTGACAGAGCCCAGTAGAGCCCCTGGCCACTATGAAGAGAAGTAAATTCCCCTATGTTGTTTTCAGCCACTGAGATATTAGGGATTTTTATTCCCACAACTAACCTCTTCTACATTTACAAGTGCAACACCTGGCCTTTGACAATTTGAAGCACTTACTAGTTTTAAGGGCTCCCCTACCTTAAAAGTCTTGATGAGACAGAACATATGGCTCATAGTATTAGTTAGTATTCTCTAGAGATGCATACCAACAGGGAGTAGACAGATAGACAGAAAGATTGATTTTCTATTAAGGTCTTCAATTTATTGGACAAGACATACCCATTCTGAAGCATAATCTAGATACCCAAAGTCTAACAATTTAGAAGTTAATCTCATCTAAAAAAATGCCTTCATAGAAGCATGTAGAGTAATGTTTGACCAGATATCAGGGTACCATCAGCCAAGATGACATACAAAATTAATCATTATACTCACCATGGCAACTGGAATTTCTAGGCTAAAACATGAGATACATATGATCCATATATTGAACTGAGAGTCACTAGTGCATAATAATAGCAAGGGTTGTGTGATGCTGTCAGCAAGATGAAATCTCATTTGTCTAGTTATTCTAGGTCCACTGTGGTGGGTCAAGCTATACTGTTCCAGGCAGAGGAGGAAGTCTCAGTGGTAGGATTGTGGACTTTCCTTCTTGTTTCAATACTCAAGATCTGTTCTCTAGGTTTCCTGGAGCATCTGGGGAAGATACATACCTATACCTTCCTGTTTTAATGAACTATAACTGGTTGCTACTAATAAAAATCTAATACTAAAAGTATTATTAGAAATGCTTACTTATATTATCATAAAAGTGTGTTGCATTGGGGTATGAAGAGACGGCGAGGAAGAACCTTTTCATTTTCTTCTAGAAATTTTAATTAAGTACACATGGATAATTTAAAGAATTATCTGTTTGAAGCAAGCATTAGTAATATTCTTGTAAAATATAAAATTCATTATAGATAAGTCACTGATATTAAAATATTTAGAACCTTCAGTTTTTATTGATCAAGTGAGACTTTATAATTAGCTGTTTCAATAAACCTGTAAGTTATCAGTAAAAGTGATACTGAGGAAAAGGGGGAAGGTGACAAGAAGATAGGGATGGATGAATGGTTAGACCAAACACTCTTTAAGGTGTACTTGAAATCAATTATTATTAATCTTGTTCACTTAGGTGAGCAATTGTTTAACGAGACTGCTCTACTGAACTCGCCACTTGCTTTAGCCATTGTTTCTATGTCTTTATTGATTGCCAATGGCGTTGTCATTTTGACTAATGCATTTATTTAAGGGGATCAAATAGTGATAATCTCGTTCCTTTTGCTTGTGGGAAAGGGATGTTCCTTTGGATTTCTCAGAGGAGGTAAACAGAAGGAAGACATGTCTATAAGGGGCTGGGTACAGAACATGCAAGGACAAGGAAGGAGAAATGGAGATGTACACAAATACAGCACAACACTACAGAAAATATAGTTTTTTTTTCATTTAAAACGTATGTATTATATTCTTAGTTTAATAAAGAAATAAGTTTAAATTATGGAGTACTCATATCATTTTCTGAAATTACATCTTCTTAGCAGATATAGTCAAGCTTCTAACTAGATGATTTAGAAAGGGAAAAGGAGCTGCTAAAATGCAAATTGTATTATTGGCCCACTTTCTGGAAGCTTTCTGCCTCTCATCAGGTTCTTTATCACTATCTCAGAGTGATTATGTCACTGTCACAATGCAAACCTGACTATTACTTCCTTGAAGCCAGAGGCAGATTAAGGTTGGTGGAGGACGGGGGCAGAGAAGAAAATATTGGGCCCCTTAAAAAAAGAGAGAAAAAGAGACAGGAAAAATAAAAATACATGTTAACCATATTTTTAAATAAATAAAAAATATTGTGTACTATTCATATTAAAATTGCACATATAAAACCAAACTTGGTGTCATTAGAAAAAAGTGTAAAGTTGTGGTTTTGCAGGGAGGGCCCTTCAGAAGTTGGGGCCCAGGGAACATGTCCGGTGTGCCTGCCGTTAAATCCACCTCGGCTTGTAGCCAAGCCTCAGTGACATTCTTCATATTTGCTAACTTGGTAAAAGAAAGACTTCTCAAAATCCTAATAAATTATATATCTTCATCTTTTCTCTATGCTTCATCTTTCAGACGTTGTGCTTATAGCTTCTGCAAGCCAACAGCCTCTGATCAGGCCATACCTGAAGCCTTTCTTTTCATCTACTATAAAGCTTTCCTGATCCTTGCTTGACTTTGAGTCGGCTAAAATGCAAGTGATGGTGGCTATTTATAATATAAATGCAAGTAAGCTTACTATAGCAAGCTCTGAATTTACAGCTTTTCTTATTTGGTTATACTTTATTTATTTCTAGGGAGGTATCAGGTTTTAAAATAAGGATTTTGTGTGTGGTCGCCTAGGAGTGATCATTTATGTATAAAACAGGGCTCTAAGATAAAATGGCTTTGATCAGGTGGAGGACCAATAGGCTATGTAGATGTAGGAGGTCAGAGATTGATTTTTACCCTGAACTGTAGCTTTGATAAAATATCATCAGGGAAGTTCTTATTCTTTAGATACCTCACTAACGAAATAGAGAGGCTGGACTACATGATTGCTCACATACCTCCAGATCAGAAATGTTCATCTCAATGCCCAGATTTTGTAGAAAACAAATAACTCTGGGTTATATTTGAGAAAAATAAGTTATCTCAAGAGAGTGAAAGAAAAATATATTTTAAATATCCTACTGCAATTATCTCTAAAGATTGCTTTCCTGACATCTACAATATTAACAAGATATTAAGGTAAGACAAATAATAGGAAAGTTAATATAACAATAAGAGGAAGAGAGTTATTAATGTATCCTTTTTAAAGTTTAGGAAACTGCAAAATGCTTACATATAAAAGGAAAGATAACTTTTGTAAGGATTATGCAAGGGTGATAAAAAAGAATTTTATAAAATACTAGTACCAAGATAATAATTTCCTTGGAACTATCTTAACTAAATAATAACTTCTACTGTGATAAGATTTAGAAATTGGCATTTGGGATCACAGTAAAAATACAGTTTGTGAAAAGGACACAGATAAACAGAATCTAGAGTTTCAAAACGGAGATAGGACACTTGCTGGATATCATGCACACAGTATACATATTAGTATTTAACCTGGTATGTGCACATATGCTTTTAATTGAAGAGGGCCAATTCATTAAAGACAAGGCAGGCAAAGGCTTTATTTTTGCTATGACTGACCCATGTATGATATATAGGTTCACCCCCTGCCCATTTGTCTCAGAGAGATGCTCACTCCCTTAATATTTCAGTTTACTTGCCCATTTCCTTAGTCATCCACCATTATTAATCAGTCATTTTTTAAATCATTTAGGACTTTAGGAAAACTACAATCTCATTCCATGTAAAGCTCCTCTCTCTACAGGCTAAGGCTACACTACTGCCTTTTGAGTCTTGGAGCAGATGAGATCATACGGTCTGCTTTTCAACAGCAACTTTCTCCCTCATTTCCTCCATGCGCTCCCCCTCAGGCAGGGAGGTGGGACAGGTACAAGACAGACTCCTTACTGCTACATAGCACATAGTGCCTTCTTGTGGGATATTGCTACTATTCTAGGACATTTTCTGTGTGCTCCTATCCTAGGACATATTCTCTTTTCCACCTTCTTCTTCTGAGCAGGCTAGGCTATTCCTAGAAAGAAATGTCAGTCTATTAATATGCACTTACTGTCTTGGGAACCACCTTTTTCTTCAAACACTGCACTCTCCTAAAAGGTGCGTCTCCCCAGATATAGTTTCATGTCAATTGAAGAGGGTAGGAGTGAAAATAATGGAAGAGTGGTTCTTAGTGAAATAATGATTATCAGAGAATCCTTAGGAATATAGTTGGCTCCAACTAATGAAATTTCTCTGAATTTAGAAGAAAGGAGATTTAGATCTTTAGGCCTTTAATATAAAGTTAGTCAAAACTCTGGGTGAACAAAAATAAACTCACCCTCCATGTAACAATTGCAACTAACTAAAGTATTTATAAAGTAGAAAACACAATATGAAATATATGCTGATAGGATTATAACTGTTCAGTTTAATATGTTTGTCTAAACCAGGAGTAGTCAACCTTTTTATACCTACCGCCCACTTTTGTATCCCTGTTAGTAGTAAAATTTTCTAACAGCCCAATGGTTCCACAGTAATGGTGATTTATAAAGTAGGGAAGTAACTACTTTATAAAATTTATAAAGCAGAGTTACAGCAAGTTAAACATATAATAATAATTACTTACCAAGTACTTTATGTTGGATTTTCGCTAAATTTGGCAGAATAAATCTTTATAAAACAACTTACTATAGTTAAATCTATCTTTGTGGTTATACTTTGGTTGCTCCACTACTGCCCACCATGAAAGCTGGAATGCCCACTAGTGGGCAGTAGGGACCAGGTTGACTACCACTGGTCTAAACTTTCATAGAGGTTCTATAAATGTTTCCAACACACTAAAAGTGCACTTCTCACAGGGAGGAAGATTAAACATTACAAAATGTAAAGTTTTGGGAGCAAGTATTATATTTTATGTAATTCAACATGCCTTGAATTTAAAAACTTAACAAAAATATTAGATACCTAGTGTAAAATAATTACTAACTTACTCTCTCTCCTATAAAACTATGTCAGAAATAAATATAAGCTGATGTTATTTATAACATGTGTATATCCTAGTAAAACATATTAAATTGGGCCTAAAAGATGAAAAACAAAGATATAATTTGAAAAAATAACATACCATGCATGTTCTTTCTTTTGTTATTATTTCTAAATATCAAAAACTTTTGTGATAAAACTCTTAATTAAAAAACTAATTCATTTTAAGTCATAAAATGTTTAAAATTAACCAATTAGAGAAGTGAATTTATTTAATTAATTAAATGTTAGCCATAGAAAAAGTCAAGGGTTTTATTCTAATGTGTGTAAACTTTTAAGTATATTTTTCCATATTCACTGAAAAATTATGTTATTTTTAATTTATTAACCTATAAATTTGAGCAATGAATCTCAAACTAGCAGTGAGAAACTATGTGCAAATATTTGTTTGAGAGTCAAATCACCTTATTAATCAATTTGACTATAACTTATTTTCTCATACTCCTTTCATCCTCTCAAATTAAAAAAAGAAAAGAAAGGAAAAAAAACACGTTGGAAGCATAGATACATTAGAGTGCATTAGGATAACTTACAGATACACTAGGTGAGAAAAAAACTTTCTTTCTTTCAATTTAACTTCCATGTACATAAATAAGCATTTATATATTAGACAGTTGGCATTTCCAGAGTTTCTAACTTAAGAACCACTATTAAAACATGCAGCTTTTCCTAGATATGTCAATAAACAATATCTTCCTCTTTGAATTTATTAGTTTAATTATTCAGAAAATAGATAAAAAATATTTACCGTAAGCATGTTGTTGGCTGGATAATAATGACCAAAGCCTACAAGCATTCTACTATATTTGTTGATAAGTTAGAGAAGGCAGCATTGCCCATGGAGACCAAGAGATTCGTACTTTGCAAGTGTTTATTCTATCAAGGACAAAAACCACAACTTTGGGACCCGATAGCAACACATGAAGAAAATGCTCATGTGTATCAGCATATAATGGCAGGAATCTGAATTAAATTAATGGTAATCAGAGTTTTAAAAATGATGTAGGAGATCCTGGAACCACTACTAAGGAGGGCTTTAATAGCTGAGCTTTAATAGCTATTTTGTTATAGCATTATTATAGAATGTGGATAATATTATAATAAAATATGAAATGAAGAGAAGAATTTGGCTGGGTGATAATAAAGAATTTATCTCTGACCACACTGGAACAAACCATTTAAAAAAGACTAGGATCTTGGATGAGCACATTAATGCTTTGATTTATGAGAAGCTTATTGTTGGCATCCAGGAAATGCTTGTTGGATGAATGTGAATTCTTTAATGAATAAAAGCAGTAGGTCATAGCACAGACTTAATATTGAGGTGTTATCAGATAGCCAGATATTATTATCTTGAGAAATAAAAGTTTTGAAGGTATTACTGGATATCACCACTAGTTTATCATGCCCAGAAAGACAGCTAAGCCAGGTCTCAGTCTATGGAGCTATATCTCAACCCTGAGAGGTTGAGAAAGTATGAAATTTGAATTCCTACACTGGTGATGCTTGGTTAATCTGTGACTTTATAGTTGACTTTGCTTGCTCTTTAATCTGCTTTTTTCTTGCTGAGTCTGAGGCATTCCTGTTTCTGGACATTATTTGTTGTCAGAAGGAAGCTGGGCAGCTATAGTTAAGTATTGATCCTCGTGCAAAAAGCGCAGAGAAAATGCTGAATATGATGTGACAGGCTGGTACTCAGGTGGAAATAGCGAAGAGATTTCCAAAGGATGCTAGCCTGAGTAGAGGCAGCCGTGTAGGGTGATGGATAGTCTAAGTTTTTAACCTTTCATATAAGAGGGGTAGACCCATACTGTTCTATTAAAAATAATTTAATAATTAAAAGAAAATTGAATACTCGATAACTCTTCAACCAAAACCAAGCTAATTCAATAATAATAGTTTTCAGTTATTAATTATATACTCTTTCAATAACCTATTCAATTCTCACAGCAGCCATGTGGGGTACAGTTGATTCCCAAATCATCTAACTGAAACAAAAAATGAGAGGTTAAGTGCCGTTTCCCACATCATTCCAGATATAGCTGGCAGAAGCAGGGATCCAAATTTATGTCTGCCCATCCCTATACCCAGTGATTTAATTTCTAAGCTATTTTGCCTTCCCACCTGGAGAAGCAACCTCAGAGAATATAATTTCTGAGAAGCAGAAAAAGAATTTCTTTACAAAAAACATACCCCTGCCTGCCAAGTGATGCTTAAAATCCCCTTAACAGGGTGTTAAATTCTTTGCTTTCACAGTCTGAGATAAGGTTTAAAATAAAATGCAAATAAACTTTAGAGAGATAACATTTGGGAGTAAATTCTTGAAAAAAAAATCTTTTTGTGAGCAGATTTGTTGAGGGAATAACAATTATGCACCACATGGCACAGAAGGGGGGGCACATGCGGGGAACGGGAGGCGGGCTGTGGAAGGCAGGGGCGTTCATGCCCGTCCCTGCTGTTCTGTCAGAGTCTGCCCTGGATTCTTTCCTGGCATGACAATAGGATCTTTAGGAAATGATAACAACAGGTAAAGCAAACAAACAAACAAAAACATTATTTTTGAAAAACTTTTATGTTTTTGAACTCTGAGAAGTAAAAACAACAATACTTTAAAGGATATATATAAGTCCCCAATTTGATTTCTGAAAACTGCTACTAAGCCATAATGCTTCCCTCTGCTTTCCCCCACCTCTCTATTCTTCTTTGGAAAAGCTGTTCGTTCAGTTGTACTCAGAGAGCCATTTCTACCTACTAATGTTGTCTCTGGGAAAGGAGGCAAGTTAAAAAAGGACCATTTGCTGCTCCTATAATATTAGAAAATGTGCACAGCTGTTACAAATACACTACAAGGGTAAGATCTGGAAAGAGAGTTCCCAATTGATTAAGGTATTGTCATTTAGCTGCAAATACAAATCTTTTCTTATAGGTTTCCTTCTCCCTTTTTCAATCCCACCCCAAAAATCATACTTTAAATATATCTGCATTTCTTCTAAATTTGGAATTACTTTGAAGTTTGTTTGATTTGAAACACCCATGTACTACAGTGTTTAATATTAAAACTGAAATAGTTTTGATAAATTTTCATAGTGATTTATTTTAATATTAAATAATTAACTGACCTTATATTAAAATACATTCAGGCCTGGCTGGTTGGTTCAGTGGATACAGCATCAGGCTCAGTGTACAGATGTCCTGGGTTCAATCCCCAGTCACAGCACATGTAAGATGTGACCATCTTCTTCTTTTCCCCTTCTATTCCCCCTTCTCTCCCTCTTTCCCTCCTGCAGCCAGTGGCTTGGTTACTCCAAGTGTCAGCCCCAAGAACTAAGGATAGCTCAATTGAAGCAGCAGCCTCAGATGCTAAAAATAGCTCCATACTCCAGCATTGGCCCCAGACAGGGGTTGCTGGGTGGATCCCATTCTGGGCGCATGTGAGTGATTGTCTCTCAATTCCCTTCCTCACATTAAAAAAAAAAAGTGGTACATTGAATAACCTAAGAAAGTATTACTAAGAAATTCCCAATATAAAAACATTAAAATTTGGTAAATGCATAATAAATGACTATGGAAATTTATATGATAAAATAGAGAGAGCTAAAGAGATGCAGTTTATAGTTAAAAAACCTTAGTGTTTTCAGATAAAGTTGGAAAAAATCCTTAAGATTTTATTTTTTTGCTATACACATGTCTCATCAACTACTAGGTAGCTCAGTTGGTTAGAATGTCACCCAGATATGCCAAGATTGTAGTGTTAATCCCTGGTCAGGGCAAGTACAAGAAACAACCAATGAATATATAAATGCCTGAAATAATAAGTAAATGGCTTTCTCTGTTTTTTCGTCTCTCTCTGTCTCTCTTTCTCCTTTCCTCTCTCTCTAAAGTCAGTAAATAAAAATTAAAAAAACAAAACACCACACTTCCCTATGATGAAAAAAGTAAAATAAAATTTCTGTCTATAGATTTTCAAGAAATGCTTTAATTGACAAAAATACTTTTATATGCAATTTTAACTCTTCCAATTCAAATTAATATATATCATTACAGACGATATAACAGAAAGATCTTATTTACGATGATGGAAAGGCAAAGTAGAAATAAAACAATAGAGCAGTTTATTTCACAATAAAAGTAAAATAAAACATTAATCTCTCTCTCTCTCTCTCTCTCCACACACACACACACACACACACACACACACACACACGCTCCCTATCAAATAACTGACATACTATTAGGCTTAAATGAATACAGAACAGAGATCATAAGTTCTTCCAGATCATCTCATTAACAATAGTGCATTGTGAGTTCTCAAAAGAGATATAAAGTATTGAATATTGCCCCAAAACACTGGATTATGGAACTATTTCTCAAGGAACTAAAAGCATAATCATTTGTTAAATATGTATTATATGCTAGGCACTGCATTAAGCACTTCACGTATCTCACTCTATCCTCTAACCACTGTATCACTTTATAAACAATGTCTTTTTTATTGTAAGCAATGTCTTCTTATTATTTCAGTTTACAGAAATAGAATCAAGTCCTAAATGATTAGGTAATTTCAAGATAGCTATGGATGGCACACATTGAACTACATCCCCCATATTTCCACAGCTCCTCTCTTGTCTACTGTGTTCTATTACCTCCAACAATATAATTTGAATCCTAGCTCAACAGTATATCAATAGCTGAAAGAAATATTCACAGACCCTTGTAATCATTTTGAAACATCTAGAAAAATTTCATGAAGGAGTTATGGACGTTAGACACCATTTAGTACATATAGCCTATTACAATTTGGTTATTAGCAATGCCCCTATTTTCAGGTGGATAAACTTGTTATTTATATAAGGAATTTTACTATAAAGTAGAGGACTACATTAATTGTATTCAAATGCAAATAGTTTTTCATGTAGTATAAGACTACTATTAACTCTTACTTACCATTGGACTTTTCATCCAACATCCATTCTAATAGGAATAAAACAACTGAAGGTCATCCAGTGCTTGGAATACAATGCAGCTGCCTTTGTTCAGAGCTCTATATTTGGGCAGAAGAAAATGGAAAGAAGGAAGGCAGGCAGGAAGAGAGTGAGGGAGAGAGGGAGGCAGATGACAGGATGGAACAAAGGAGGGAGGAATCAAAGGAGGGAAGAAAAGAAATCTGAAGAGAGCATTTTGTTTCTTGTATTTTAAAATGTTTCAAGTTTGTAATAAAAGTAGCAAATAAATGTTAAGTTTTATTTATAGTCTAGGATTATATCTTGGTTGAAAAAATTGTTTGAATAATCACTTGCCTAAATTATTATTTAATATTTGCAAGGGGCTTACACATGCATTATACACAGCCACTGCTAGCTTTGCACTGATACTATTAGCAAAATTCTTATAAAATGAATATTTTCATTATCCTTTACATATGTTTGAATGTCATAGTATTTGATTGTAATTAGTTTGAAATATTACCACTGCATTAAGACGGTTTTTATGGTGTATTTTATGCAGAATTGTGTCTCACTAAAAAACTGAGGTAATATCTGCAATATATGTAGATATATTTCAACACTCATAGCAGTTCATTTTTTAACAAATACATTAATTATGCCTCAAACTCATGAGTTTACTACTTGAATTTTATAACTATGAAACTGAAAGGTTTTAAAAAGCTTAACTTTCTCAAGGTTCCATGTTCTAATTTAATGCCAGTATAATACAATTAATAGAACTTCAAAATAGATAAAATTTCTATTGAAGCAGATGCATTTGAGAAAGAATGCAATGTACATTTCCTTGTGACTTTTATAAAATTTTAAGAGCTACTGACAATGTATTTCAATATAAGTGACCCACTCATTACTTAGTTTTCTGCTTTTTGTGTTAAATGAACTTATTTTTTTTGTCTTTTCCTTATGTATCTGATAGTTCAGTGGCCCCCAACCTTTATTGGGCCATGGAACAGTTTAGATCAGAAAATATTTTCATGGACTGTCCTTTGGGGTGGGATGGATAAATGTATCATGTGACCGAGACAAGCATCAAGAATGAGTCTTAGATGGATGTAACAGAAGGAATCTGGTCATTTTTTAGAAATAAAACATCGTTCAGACTTAAATATAAATAAAAAGGAAATAATGTAAGATATTTATTCTTTCTCTGCGGACCGGTACCAAATGGCCCACGGACGGGTACTGGTCCGCAGCCTGGGGGTTGGGGACCACTGTGATAGTTCAAACTGACCATATCTAAAAATTATCAAGTTTTATAAGGTGTTATAAAACAGAACCCATAAAATTAAAGATTGTTGCACATCAGATTTCTACAAATTATTAAAGGTAAAAAAAAGTTTAATGATCTGGCAGCTTTCTCTTGAACTAAATTATCCTTATTTTGTGTTCTGTTTAATAATTGGATGTTTATAGGATTGTTCTAAAATGATCAGTGTTATTTTGATTTACTCCTTTAGGCTCAGATATGAAAGGTCAATGTGAAATATATTTCATTAAGAGTTAGCAGAAATGTATATATTTTTAAGTGATTGTTAAGAGGTTTGGAAAGGTAGACCTGAGATTCCCGAGGAGAATGTGACCAAAAGAAGAAAAATCTACCATATGGAGGCATAATTATGTTATTATTAGGGACTTTATTATTTATAGCCTTTTGATTCTTTGTAATTAAATTATATAGTCTCATAAATCCATCTGCTCTGAATTCACAAGAAATAAGCAAGAAAAGTAAATTATTGTTTCCTTATTAATTATTTTAAGGTGCTAATACTTGCCCTAGGACCAAATTTCTGTCAAAAGGCTTCCTTAAATTACTCACTGGTCTTTAATTCTTGTCCATTTTAATTTACATTTGGAAGGACTTAAACTTTAACAGTCTACATCTTAAATTATTATTAGATGATGTCAAAATTGCTATTTACTCTTTATTGACCACATTATTGAACATTTATAATTAATGCAGTGCATATTTTAACTTATTTTATGCTGTGCAGCACTATAACATTCTAATATGACCCCTTACTATACCTGCCCGATGTAATTACCTAGCCATAGTGTGAGTGGGATTTTTGAATGTAATGGGATATCACTGTGATGATTATGTTATATAGCAGAAAGAATTATGGACTCTAATCAGTTAACTCTGAATTAATTGAAAAGGATATTATACTGGGTGGGTAATAGTCTTAGAAGGAGTAACAGAGATTCTCGTGTCAGTCTTCAGCAGCAAGATGTTACATTTTAGAGACAGTCAAATGGCAGGGAATGGCGGGAAGCCTCTAGGAGTTAAGAACAGCCCCTGGTAACAGCCCCTGGTAAAGGGAGTGGTTACCTCAATCCTACAACCACAAGGTAATAAATTTTGCCAAGAACTCATGAGATTAGAGATCTCTTAGCCTCATGTGATATCAAAGACCTGACTAAAACTTTCATTGCAGTCTATGACACCCTGAGTGGAGTCAGAGAGTACCTAACATTCCAATTTATAGACTGAAAGACAGTAAGAGCTGCTAAATGCATGTTGATATGTTATTCAACAATGGAAAACAAACACAACATTCTCCTTACTTGGGAGGAATCTGCCAAATTTTAAGTCTTGGTGAAAATTTGAAAATTCAGAAAAAGATTGTATGAGGAGTGTTATGTAGGAAATTGTGTACAATTTTAGCACACAGAGGAGCAAATCCCTGCTGATGGCAGAACATCCTTATTCCAAGAGACCATTCAAACTTTATTGAATGGGTGCATTTTAGGACATGGGGGGAATTAAGATAGGTCCTGACTAGATTCTAACCTGATTCTATTTCCTATGAAGATACTAAAGTTAGCATTACTTTTAGTTCCCTCCTCAAAAAGTCAATGCCTGGAGGAATTATAGAAAAGAACAAGAAACAGATAATGGTGAGATAATGGTTAAGTGACAGAGGGTGTGGCAGGAATGATGATGTTAGATTGAAGCAGGAGACATCAGGCACCAGAATGGCAGAAAAACATAACATTATAAAGGATAGAGGGCTCTCTCATTTACTACTTCTATTTTGGATCATAAACATTCACCCACTACACACCTGTTCATTCTCCACCATCTCAGTGACACCCCACCATTAGCTTTGGACAGGTTAGTACCAACCACAATCAACCTGGTAGTGACGTAATGCTCTGGTCCATGTATCCTCATGAGTAACAAGAAGACATGCCCTATCTTCTGTGATTTGGGTAGCAGAAAAAAAATGGGTAGGGCTCAGTTAACTCTAGGTAAATGTGCTTACTGTTATCCTCCAAACTATTATGAATGCTATTTAAAATGCAAAGTCTAGTTCTTATAGTCACTTCTTTACTGGGGGCAAAGGATGAAATTTTGATGTGAGTAGTTAGAGTGAGAGATGACATTGTGCTTTTTGATACTTGGGGCTTTTTAAGTTGAGTCCAGTGACCTTCAGCACAAAACTTAGAAGTGACAGGTACAGTGATATGGCCTTCTCCCTTATGTACTGACTGACAAGTAGCCAGCAGTACCTATGCACTTCCTGAATTACTTTATCTAATCCTTCGAATTGGCAAGCAAAGTTGTTAACATTATAATGCCCATATTACAGAAAGGGAAACTAAGACTTAAAGTGGTTAAATAGCTCACTTGGTACAGTACAGAAATGTGAACTAACACTGCCTTATTTCACCACCTGGAATTTTAAATTCTCCTTGCTATTCTCCAAATGACAGTGTTTATAAACTGAAGAATAAAAGAAAAGGCTGAAGAATCTGGGGGAGATAAAATGAGTTCTGTTTGGTCATATTGAGTTTTAGACTTCCATATAGCATTCATATGCAGATTTCTAACAGGCACATTAGAGGAATAGGTACATCCTAATATGCAATAGTAGAGGAATTAGTGTTCTGGGTAAGATTGATAATTACCAGTAAACAAGTGACAGAGGAAGCATGGTGTGCAACAGGTAATTCCAAGAATGCAGTTTCAACACATATCAAGTTTTAGAGGAAATCAAGAAAGATTGACATCTCAGTGACAGGTAGAAAAGGAGCAAAGAACCAAAACTCTGAGAAAAGTGAAAGCGATAAATAGGAGAAAAGCTGGACTGTTGTTACCAAGTATGTAGAAATCAAAAGTTGAAATATTTTTAGCATTGAAAGAAAATGAGTACTTAAGAGTGACTTTTGGGTTTGGCACTTACATGGGCACTAACAACCTCAGAATAAACAGCGTGGGAGGAGTTAGGTGGGCAAGTAACTGTACTAATGAGGTTTTAGGAGATGAGTACGTGGCAGCTACTCTATTAAAAAAATTGGTCTGTGAATGGAAGGAGAGGGAGTGACCATGCAATTCTAGAGGGAAATGGAGTTAAAGAATGGCTTTGTTTTAAAGGATCCAGTGAGTTAGTTGTGTCCTCATTGAGAGGGAATGCATTAGTAGAGAGGTAAGACTGAATATACAGAAAAAAGAGTTGGTTGATGGAGAAAAGTCCTGAAGAAAAAGCTATGCATCCAGGGCACATGCAGGACAAGCACTGGATAGGATGGACAAGACATAATAGAGACTTGCAGTGAGAGAGGCATAGGGTAGGTATAAATAGGATTTAGGTGGAGGATAAGAAATATGAAGGATTCTTACCCAACAATCTCCAGCTATCCGTGGAAGAAAAATGGTCACGTTCTTTAGCGAGAGTGCAGAGAGATTCACAGCAATGGGACAGATACCCTGTGAAAACATAAAGATTTGAAATAACATTTCAGAAGAAGAAGACAAAAGTTAGGGACAAAAAACCAAAAGCATTGGCAGATATAACAGAACAGAAGATGCCATGGTTAGCAAAGTTTTAGGACCCACCAAAGCTAAATGAAACCTGCAGGGGGCACTTTTTGGTGAAGGAGAAGGTACATGCAAACTAATCCTAAATGATGCGTATTTTATAAATAATGAATGCAAATGAATGGGAAGGGTCACATTACTAAGAGTAGTTTTAGGTCCAGACAGTTTTCAGTGTGAGGCTTGAAAGTGAGTTGCAGAAGAGGAGTAGCAGTGAAGGCTTTAAAGTCAAGCATGCAATGAACCTTGAGGCTCTAAAATTCGTATTATGGTCATCTGAACTGATGCTATAATCTTCCAGGGATATAATACATCTTGAGTTAAAAATCAAGCTGCCAAAGACTTGGTGAAATGAGTTGTCTAGCAGAGGATGATACCGCAGGATTTCACAAGGCTAAAGGAAAAATATTTTTGCATTAAGGTAGAAGAATAATATTTTTGGGTTTGGCATTTTGATCTCACTGCCTCATCTTGTCAGTTGATATTTTAAGAAGAAATATTCATTGTTGTTTATATTTGGGGCTCTCTTAAGTTAAATGCTGGGTGACAAACTACAAAGTCTAAGACATCAGTGGAAAAGGACAGGCCTCCACTGGGGCACATTAAAGATGTGTGCCCTAGGAATCACAAGTGCATTACTTGGGCTGATAAAGAAAACTTTCTCTACCTCAAAAACTTTTCTCAGAAATGTTTCTCAATGTTGGCACAGATATAAAATTCTTAAGCTACTCTATTTAAAACATTTTTAGAATTTTATCATGATTTATTCTTCAGTATCTAAATTTAAATTTTGGGATAATGCTCATCTCAGCAACTTATTATCTACAGGCAACATACATAAATTAGAACACAAAAGCTCATACAGCTATTTATTGGATGGGAAAATCCACCAGGTGGAAAAGACCCAGAATAGAATGATTGTAAATTATATATTTGTGTGCAAAAACTTAAGTTGCGCAAAATATGCTGTTGTATCAGCAAAACTCATAGTATTTATAGATCAGTAAAACATCTTTGAACATTCTTCAGATATGTGGCTTAGCAAAAACTTGAAAAAGCACTCCCTCATGTATTTTTGTGCTGGATAGTAAAGCCTATGAATACTTCACAAGGCAAATTTAATCTCTATTTTTTATATCATCTATGTCAGCCCCATCCATGTTGAATTTGTAGAAAATATTACTACTTCAATCTTATATTTATTTTGAGAGGAAAGATTATGGGATGTCAAGGCTGCAAGAGACCTTGGAGGTCAGAAGCTCACCTGCACAACTGGGCAAACTTTTTTATGTGTATGGTTGTCATAATTACCCAGAGTTCTCTAGTGGAACACTAGTCCTAGTGTTGTTTGTGTGAGCCACAGGCCAGGTGGCCTTTAGCTCTGCTGCTCTATCACAGTCAGCCATGAGGTTGTGTTAAGATTATTCTCTGGTAATGAGAAAGATTGTTCAGTGTGTTATTGTTGAACTGTGTCTCCCACCTAAACTTGGGTATAGAAATCCTAACCCTGAGTACCTCAGAATGTGACCATATTTGGAGAAGGGGTCTTTAAATGGGTAACTAAATTAAAATGAGGTCATTATGATGGCCCCTAATCCAATAGGACTAGTGTCCTTTCTAGCAGAAAAAGAATTATGACATAGATATGCAAAGAGGGAAGGGTATGTGAAGACACACAACCCAAAAAGTGAAGCCTCAGAAGAAACCAACCCTGCTTTACCTTGAGCTCAGACTTGTGAGAAAGTAAGTTTCTGTTGTTCAAGATACTGATTTATGGCAGCCTTTGTAAACCAGTACAGAAGGTAAAATGAAAGCAACACCTTAAAAAAAATCTTCTTTGCAGATTGTTTTTGAGACTATTTCTGCTTTACCAATGATATCCCAGTACTTCTAACACAGAAGATTGCTATGAAGAGTTCAAATAGAGAGATAAAGGATGCCAAAAAGTCTCCATGTGTCTTTAAATCCCCTTTGTACTATTTTTTCCCCTCATATTTCAGGAGGGTTTGAGAAACAGGCTTAGCATTCCCTGGGTTAAAGGGGTGGAGAAAAGAATTTAAATTACCTACTAATGAATAAAACTCTTTGGGGTATAAAGCTAAACTTTAAGTTACTAATTCAAAGATTTTCTGTTTTATGCATGATTTTGGAATACACTCCAATTTAGTGTTTAGGGCATTAGGAAAACACAGAAGCACAGCTTGAATGCATTCTAATTACAAAATTAAAAGATGGGATATTGAACTACTTAGTATGCCACTTACATACTTTCAAACAATAATGAGTGTTTCAAAATAAGCAGGAGTCTAATAAAATCCAAATGAATGATTGTTAGGCTATGGTAAATATGAGAGAAATGTGATTTCCTTATCTGAAGAGCAGTACATAGAATGTGAGCATACCAAATATTTGTCTGCAAAGGTCAACAATACAGTAAATCCCAGCAGTCTTTTGAGGGATTATAAAACAGATAGAAAATGACTCAGCAGTAAAACAAATAGTTTATATTGGTAATTTTTTAATGGAGAAGACATTCTGGTAGCTAAATACTAACTTTTCCTCCTTCTCTGCATGATGTGGTGTAATCCTCCTATATTGCCACTCAAACTGTGAGAAATTTGATCATCTTGTTGTAAGGTTAGAGGGTATGTCCATTTACCAAAGATGTGGGATAAAACTATTCTGTGAGTGTTCCTCACTAGAAATCCTTGAACTACTAATAAATTAATAGTAAGTAACGTCTATTAAGTGTGGAAATATATATGCAACCTCTCAGTTGGAAAACCTAAGTCAGTAAGATGTTTTATGGTGCTATTGCTTCTTAACTGAGTCCCTGAATCCAAGTGAAGAAGGCAATGTAAGTCAACCACAATAAAGGAAGGAAAAAATAGTCTAAGACAGTGATTTTCAACCATTTTTATCTCATAGCATATATAAACTAATTACTAAAATTACGTAGCACAAAAAAAACCCAAAAAAATAGGTATAATTTTGATTCATTCACACCAGACAGCTATTGCTGTGTTGGCTCTTGTCATTTTTTGAAAATCTAAGGTAAAAGAAGTCAGTGTCTCTGACTAAATAATCAGGTATTGTATATTTTAAAAATTCATGCAGCATACCTGTTGAAAGTCGCTGGTAAGACATAGGGAAGGATGGGAAATAAGAGAAATTGTGGACCTGTCTCTATTGATTTCAAGCATCAACCAATAAAACCATAATTAAAGTGTGAAATAATATCCAAAATTAATTCTTTTGTTTAAAAACTCTAACTTTCATATTTTTGTTGAATAAATTAAGAATTGATTATAAGACATACCAAGACAGTACTTCAAAGAGTTTGGTTGACAGTTAACTTTTGACTTTATGACATACTATAAAATTATCTAAATATTTAAAAAATATGTGCTAGCATTCATGACTGTCTTCACAATGCAGTTATTGAACCTATTTAATATCACTGTTTTAGTTCAAATACATGTGCTTTTTATTTTTATCTTTCTCTTTTACAACTTTTAGTTCAAGACATCAGTGTGGTGATTGCTGGGGGGTGGAAAGTGGGGTGAGGTAGAGGGGGGTATAAGGAGGTTAAATAGAGATAAATGGAGACTTGACTTGTGGTGGTGAACACATAAGACTGTGTATAGATGATGTGTTGTAGAATTGGGCACCTAAAACCTATATGATTGTGTTAACCAGTGTCACCTCAATACATTCAATTATAAAACCTAAAATATTATACTTTTTAAAAAGTAACTCAACAAATAGGGCTTATGAGTCAGTGACCTTCTTTCTCAAATCTCTACAAAATGTAATATGGCAGTACAGATTTTGCTAAAATTCTCATCCACTTCCTGGTCCAAGGATTTTTTAAACACCTCCCGAGGCTTTGGTTCACACCAAGCTAGGAAAATAGAAAGTGATAGTCTTTGTTAAGATGGAAAAACAAAGGCAATGCAAATTTTTTAATCATGAACAAAATAAAAGCAACATTAACAATAAACATAGGTTTGACATTAACAACATAGATACTTGGTTTATCTGTTTACATTGATTCAAGTTTGGATGGATAGTTTTTTTGTAGCCTCACCTCACTGTTCAAACCCCCAGTGACAGTTCTGAAAAACCTGAAGCCATTTTCTCTTGTATTTTAAGGGAAGATCAGTTAAATCTTATTGACGGACAGCTTAACTCCAAGCTGAGATGAAGAAGTGGGACCCCAAAGGGACAGGAGAAATGTGAAATATCTAAAAGACTGTGTATTCTGCATTAAGGGAAGAATGATAGGGTACAGAGACAGGGAACTCCATGATGTCAGAAGTAGATCACTCAGCACAGACTGGTGGGGACTGATAGGTGCACTGAGAGAAGTCATTAAAAACAAACAAGCCAAATAAAACTTCTACACTCATATTCTGGACCTCATGCATACATTTAACTTTATTCAGTTCTTTTTTCTTTCTGTTATGGAAATAAACTGTTATCAGTTAGGCCATGAGGGGTTACACTGAGAAGAAGTACAAAACAAACAAACAAACAAACAAACAAAAACTTGATATCAGAGTTGGAAAATAAAAAGTCATATGCACAAGAAATAAGGACAAATAATGATTTCTGGAAAAAGGAAAGCATATTGTAACCAGTTGGTGGTAATACCCATCAGGGCTGAGAAACCTACAATCACAAAGATAACATGGTCATGAGAGTGCTTGTCCATCAGAATCCACAACTAATTATACAATCAGAAACAAAAGCACCGGAGGCAAGAGGAGACTGTGTGTCAGCTTAATACAGAACACATCAAAGCCATCCACTCCCCTGCCCTACAGCTACCTGAGCAGAGTGGACCTGGGACCAGACCAGCAAAGGAGTGACTCTGGAAACAGCAGAGCACCAGGAGATGCAGTAAACTACCACATCCTCAGATGGTTAGTTCCTATAACCAGAATTGCACTTACTACAAATATAGGAAGAGACATTATTCCATTTGGACTGAGAGTTACTAATTGTTAATTTTGCTTTAAATTAATTTTAAAATATAAACAACAAATTATCACCAAACTGCTGAAGAAAATAAGTAACATTTAAAAGTGGCATAAAAAAATAAAAGAATGCCTTATAGTTTTATAAAAAACAAACAAACAGGTGTAGGCAAAACTAAGTAAGAACTCTATGCCAAAGTGTGCTTAAGTATCACAAGTAGTCTACAAGAATATGTAAACAATAAAGACTGGCAATTTGCACACTAATGAGATTGTATCTAAGTGCACTGTGACATTCTTTTGAGTTAATAAAGCTAAAATAATCATAATCTGCATGTCTTTTGCCATATGAACTGTATACCTAATTTTGCTTACCCCTTTTCTTAAAAATTAAAATTAGTACAATCCATATTGAAAAGAATATTAAAGTTAATACATCAGGTTCATCCTTTAGAAATCATAGGTTTCTAAGAAAATGTAAATATTTTAGGGAAAAGATAAGCAAAATTAAATTAATTATTATTTGACAATAATAATTAAAATGGCTATGGATAAAATTAGGGCATTTGGAATCTTTAATACAAAAACATATGTAGATTTGTGAAATTGATGCTACCTACACTATTTCTTCACTTATCAACCATGTGAGAAATACATGGCAAACTTATTTTCCAACTATTAAGTATCAGTCATGTTTAGACAGTTTATGTATATTTTTATAGCACTTTGCAAGATTATATCACTCTTTAACAGATGAAAATTCAGAGGTTTGGAAAGACTAATAATCATCTTTAAGTCATTAGAAAATGAGTTACCATCCTTTCAGAATTCTAATTTAGTCAGGGATTTGTGTATTTTAACCTGAATCAGGCATACATTCTGGGTTTCTAGATGCAAGTAACTATCAGAGATCCAAATAAGTATACAATATTGTACTGAATTACAATTAATATATTGCTGTAAAATTTTTAAGGAAGAGAATCCAAATCTCTCAAACATATAAATGTAATACACTAACATGCATTTCAGAATTTTCTCTAACTGTTGGTTTAATAGCACCTTGATATCCACTATAGTTGCATCTGCCAGAATTGGGAGTCATAATGAATCGTACAAATAAGACAGCATCTGTTATTTTGCTAATGACTGTAAAACTTCTATTTCTATCAGTTGTAATGTCAAAGTCATACATTCTCTATGAAAAATCTTAATTTTATATGTTTTTATGAAGTACTTGACATAATTTTTGAATTTGACAATGGTAATATTACTTTTCTTTATTTTTTTTAAATATTCTATCTCCTGTTGATTTTGTAGCCACAACTTAGAGTGGCAGTATGAATATAGTGTATATATTAATATTTTCTTAATAATATAATTTCTGTTCCAATATTAACTTCTCATATTTTTCCATTATCTTTCCATTAAACAACAAAAAGTTAGCTTTAGGGTAGATTTTGTTTGTTTTTTTTAAGATGGAAGGGAGAATATTATTAAAAAGTCAGGTTATAAAGATCCAACATAATACAACTACTAATAAATGTTTAATTTTCCATATATATTCAATCATTTTAAACTCATTTACAAAGTAGTGAAAGTCCAATTAGGAAAAAATCATTACTTTTCTACTGTTTTGTTGTTCATCAAATCTTATTTTAATTAGAAAAATAAGTTTAATATAAATTAAAAATTTTAATAATTAAAATTTCAGAAAAGCTTTTAGAAACTAGAGAACAAAACATCTTCCCAAACATATCGAACCTATAAATTTTTCTTGAGTCGTTAATCACAGTGCCAGTATTAAGTGTCTAGTTTACCTCTTTGCTATAAGTGTCAATGATATTTTTAATTTTCCATTTAAAGAGTGTGAGAATATACATTTGTTCAGAGAGGACTCAAGATTTTAAATAAAGATGCAAATTCAATTAATATTTTTGAAATGCCTATACAAGATAAAGTGTTGGGAATTTTATATTTTTAATCATGTAATATACATTCTGAGAGGCAGGTATATAGAAAATTTACTTTATAGACAACAAACGTAAAATGCAGTGAGAAACCAAGAAAGCCAGTTTGTCAGGGTTAGTTAGCAGGGCTCAAGAGCTCCAAACCTCACGTCTATTTCAATTTACTCAGACACACTGAAGTTTGTGTTCAATAACTAACAACTATGCCAGAAATTCAATTTTTTGGGGGGGGGGGAAGAAGAAAGATAATTTTATTATTGCACATAGAACATTTCTGTTTTTGTAGATTAGATGAGTGAATCTGTCTGTAAAATCAGAAACTGTCAGTCAGCTGTGCTTGAGCACAAGCTTAACAGGCCATAAATGCCAGAGCAGGATAAAGAGACTAAGTGGGAGAACCGTTATTGACAGTCCTAACAAGCTCTGATCAATGAAAGTATGTAGAAAATTCAATAAACCTGGCTGACCAGAGCTCAGTTGACAACAGAATGAAGTTCAATTGCAATACAGGTTGTTGCTTAGGAGCCCCTTTGGCCAACTGAATTGATCAAGTACATATTTATACCCCCTTTGGTTTAGATCCCAGAATAAAGATATCAGCGTTACTTATCCACAAAGCAAATTTCATGAAAGCAAATTTGAAAAAGGCACAACAAAGACTTAGCTGATAAAAATAACCATGCAATTTTGTTTGCATACACGTACAAATAATAAAGTATGTTATTTTTTCTTAATCAAATGTATCTGAAAAAATTGGTTTTACATCCAATTCTATATAAAAGGCCTAAAAATAGGGAGAGTATTTGCCTGTGTTCTTCATTTCCTGTTTTGTCATCAGAATTCCATAAAAAATTATGAATTATTTTAAAAATTATTTAGCACTGTAATTAAAAAATAATTGTCTTCACTAATTTTAATTAAACCCTATTTAAATTGACTAACTTAAAAAATTTTATATATAATTTATATATATATTTACTCCTAATAAGAATCTATTGTATAAATTTCAAAATTAATATATAATAATTAAACATATGAATAAGAAAACCAAAGAATCTTTCAGCTAATTTTGCTATTTTTTTGACCCATTGGTATTACTGGTGGCTGTTTCTAAACATAAAGAACATAATTCAGCACCATCTTCCATATGAGCTCAGAACATCTCATCCTAATTAGATTTTACATTGCAAATTAAAATTTAGTAATATTCATGTAGTGGACTTTTAGTAACTTGGTGAAACACCTAACATATAACCTAACATTAAATGTGTCTGTTATATATAGCAGTGGTCCCCAACCTTTTTTGGGCCACGGACTGGTTTAATGTCAGAAAATATTTTCATGGACTGGCCTTTTAGGGTGGGACGGATAAATGTATCATGTGACCGAGACAAGCATCAAGGGTGATTCTTAGACAGATGTAACAGAGAGAATCTAGTCATTTTTTAAAAATAAAACATTGTTCAGACTTAAATATAAATAAAACAGAAATAATGTAAGTTATTTATTCTTTCTCTGCAGACCAGTACCAAATGAACCACGGATCAGTACCGGTCCATGGCCCAGAGGTTGGGGACCACTGATATATAGCATTAAGATTTTGTATTTAATAGCAGAAGATAGTGAAACCATCAGAAAGTAAGTTTGTACAGCTGATACAAAAGAAAGAAATAATATTTAGTTTCTTGTTCTCAGATCAGTTTACTTTCTAGTATTACACATTAGACACTAGTCTCATTTTGGTCTGCCAAGTTTGTATTTTCTTTAAATAATTAAAAGAACAACAGAGCACAATTAATTGCATTTCTGTTTGAATATCATTGCTTTCTACAGCATGCAATAACTTAAAAAAAATTACATCACATAAACAAAATGAAGAGTAAAAGTCGTATGATCATATCAATAGATGAAAAAAAAGCAGTTGATAAAATCTAGCATCCATTTATGATAAAAATTCTCAGCAAAGGGAATAGAGGGCATACTAAAATGTAATAAAGGCGATATATCACAAACCAATTGGCAATATCATAATCAATGGGCAAAAACTACAAATGTTTCTCTTAAGAGCAAGAATAAGACAGGATGTCCATTTTCACCAATCTTATCCAACATACTGCTTAAAGTATTAGCCACAGCAATCAGACAAGAAGAAGAAATAAAAGGCACCCAAATTGGAAAGGAAAAAGTAAAACTGTCATTATTTTTTTATTATTTACATTTAAACTTAGTCATTCGTTTGTTTACAGTACCAATATAGGTATTGACATAGGTATAAGTTTACTAAATCTTTCTTAAATAAATTAATGAGCAGTACATCTAAGAAAAATGCTAAATATAGATGTGTATCAATTTATTTCTACCCTTAAGGGTATAAATAATGACATTTGAATTTTTTCTTCAGAGCAGGCACCTAGAACTTGATACTCAATAAGACCTCAAGTATTTGTTGAAGTTACAAACAATTGAATAATTAAATTAACACGATACCTATTGTCTGCAAAAGATCACAAATATTTGACAAATTTACATTGTGTGAAAAAATTACTTGGACTCTAATATCGTTATATCAATCTATTATCCATACATTAGTTTGAAAAAGTTTTTTTTCTCTAAGATATTATTTAAAAAAAGGTTTCAAATGCAGAGTGGAGCAAAAGTAGATTTACAGTTCTTCATATGGAAAACAATACAATAACAAATAAATAATAATAAAAGAATAAACTCTTGTGTTATGTATACTCATAACTATTAGCCTACTTTTGCCCCATCATGTATAGTAAAATATTATTTTAATAATACATTAAATTATTTTAAAATCTAGGATTTTTTCATGTATTCAAGAATTTCAAAAAAGATTCAAAGTTTTTCAGAAGTACAATGATACGAGATAAAAGAGTTTACCTGTGCACATGAGCATGTGAGACCATTTTAGAAGAAGAGACTTCATGAACCTGGTGAACTTTTTCATAAAATTGATTCTGTAAAACCTTTGTTTTACTGCAGCAAAAGGAGAGTTTCCCCATGTGTTATTATTTTATGAAGACTAATGAACCAAACATAGGAAAAAGCACTGCTCACTTCACAACTGAATGAGGCTTAGGCCCTTCTTGAGAAAAGCTTATTTAATTCATACTAATGGACAAAATAAATCACAAACAACCAACACTAGGTTGTAGGCTACTCAAGTAAAAGAGGGGGAAGTATTTGTTTCTGAAGAGCCATCAGTTCTTTCTGAAATAGACTGAATAGCTGCAAATATTGGATTATTCTCCTGTGATTTTTGAACAATAACATTTGAGATGTTCAAAATCCCCATGAAAATAGTCACTGGATTTTCAGTATACATCAAAACATAATCAGAGCTAAAGAAAAGATAAGTAAGAATGTATAAAAGCAGGAGAGAAGCAACACTCTGCTAAGAAAATAGAATGGAAAAATAAATAATAATGTACACCAAATATTTAATGAATGTCTACCCAAATACTTATTTACATCAATTTTGTTGCTTACTAATATAATTTATGGAATGGGCCATGTTTTTTCATTTAAATGATGATAATAATATATGGAACATAGTATAGAACCTTTCTATAAAATTAATAAATATTACAAAAATTTCTAAATTTCTATAATAACTTATTTGACCTGCTTGATCTCAAAAATTTATATCAGTTTGATATTAGGCATAACTAGAAAAGAATTCTAGGTGAGGAAGCATTTGCCAAGGTTTTTTTGTTTTGTTGTGTTTTTACCTACCTGATATGCCCAGTCTAGATACTAAAATTTTGTTTCCATTATAACCCCTGAATATCCAGCTATACCAAATAAAACTGACAGTATTTTATTTAGACCCTATTGTGAAAAAAGAGCTAGTTGAGTACAACAATAAACAAAATGCTTTATGTATATATATTCAATTTATTACACTAGTAAATTAATATATAAATTTGGGAATCTATATATTATTTATTCTATATTCTCAGAAACTGATAGTAATGTGACTTTCAAAGGTTATGTAATAGAAAGAGGTTTACATGAGTGAAAAAGTCATGATGTTAATTTACTTATGAAAGCATGTTTTAACATACTTTCTTCCCCCATTTTTTAAGTCTGTGTTTGTCACAGAACGAAACTGTGGACCTAAACATCTAAATTCAGTGAAGCCACATTAACAAAATTCATACAGCTTTACAAAACGAAGCAGTGAAATCAGCTGAAAGCCCAGAAACTTTTGGGTCATATAACAGTAGCATAAATATAGTCTGCCCTCCTCAGCTGGGGGAATTTCAAAGTACCCTCCGTCAATGTGCTCTCATCCCAGCTGGACAGCTTGAGACATGAGCTGATGACTGAATCAAGTGGCCTTTCTCTAGAGGAAGGCCAGACAGCTGGCAGGGTCACTGTGCCTTTGACACCAAACTCAAAACGCCCTCTCCCTCTTCCAATTAAAACCATGTGCTTTTGAACTAATTATTATATTAAGATCAACTACAGTGCATTTCATAACAGCCAAGAAAAGATGATAATAATAAACAATAAATGAAATCAAGTTTCCTTCTGTTAATAAATCAGAATTCCTACCTAGTGGGATTAATTTGAATCTTTAGATAATAGAGTACAATCTGCGCTGGTCTGTTAAGATTTGTTTATTTTGGAAAAAACTTCTTTAGCTTAGCTTTTCTGTGATTCTGTGACCAAAGAAATGATTATTTCTTTAAACAAAAACATTAACTTATTTGCACAATTATTCAGTTTCCCGTTTAAAATGCAGAATTCCTCTAACTATGGCTAAAGAATGAAGCTTCTTCTAAACTCTGAAAAGAAATGACTTCTGCTTTGTGTGTGTAACCTGACAACCCTGGATCTGAGCCCTTGCTTTGCTGCCTGTGCTTTCTGCTTTATGATTCCCTTCATTTCAGGGGAATAATATAAATTCTATGTAGGACCATAGCTGAAACCAAATCTATTTATGAGCATATATATGGTTATTACCTATGTGACATTATGAATATAATTTCTGGATGCCAAAGCTTGTGCTTTACAATTTCTGTAGAATAGGGATTTCTAGACTTTTGGGATTTTGAGCCATTTAAAAACATGAGGAGGCACAGAGTCATGTAAAGTGTCAATTTTTCAGGTTAGCATATTAAGAACAAAAACAAGAGACTTATTTATCACCCATATCACTTCATAAAAGAAATATAAGATAATTATGAATTGCCATTTCAGTATAGTGACAATTTTTCACATCATAAAGATTTAATTTTAAGAAAAACTCTATAGCAGCTTTCTTATTTCTCTAGCTTTTATGGAAACTTTATCACGACTTGGCACCTCTCCTATGTTAGTTGGGAATTTGTGAACCACAGTCTTAATTTCTCATACATTCAGTCCATGAATATTGAATACTACATATATTACAGTCTTAAACATATACATGTAGTAGTACCTGAATTGTTTACTAAATTTAATTATTGAATATGAGCTGTTTTTATATTCTGTCTTAACTGTAACTTTAAGAAAATTAAACAAGTATTACTAATAGTTTTTTTTTTCTTTTTCTGTAACTTAACATGTGATTCCTATCTCTCATTTTGGGGAATTATAACTTTGCATGATATTATGTTTAAGAGGATTAATATAAATTTAACAAAAATATTTAAAGTAACTCCTCTTAATAATTTATTAGGTAAGTAACTCCAAGGAAAAAAATTAGAGATTTGTAATTTATAGTGAGATCTAGAACTAAAAGCATTTACTGAAACTGCTTCATTAGGTAGACACGCAGAGAAAACACAACCAAACCTTGACCTCTTGTATAACCTATCAGCAGCCACTTCTATTATTTTCTTATGGAGTCTTTGCAGTGTTCTTTTGCAGGTATAAGCAAAATGTATGTTACATATTTTATAAGTTGACCTTCCTTACACAAAACTAGGAACGACACACCATTATATATGCTTTTTTCACTTAATGAAAACACCTTAAAGGTATTTCCACGTCAGTACTATCTCTTTTTAACTTTTAACGGAATGTAACAAGCCAAGAGAGGTATAGCTTTACATATTTTATGCAAATGAAGTAATTAATTTAATGTGATTGCCTGACAACATATATATATATGTCATACATATATTAAAAACACCTTATTTAACAGTTAAATATGAATATTTATTTTATTTCTTTTATCCTTCCAGTGGAGATATTTTTAAAATACTATGGTAGGAAGAGTTCCAATTTGTTTGTTGTTAAAGGTGAAGAACAATTACTCACTCTGCAGTTACTTGATATTTCCTGTAAATCCCTGTTAAATGTGTTCTGGAAGCAGGGACACAGGAGTGCTGTAGGTCTTGCCAGGAATGATGAGTAGGCAGACATTCTATATTGAAAGTAATGGAAATAACTAAGACAAACTAATAACATCGAGTGTTTTAAAATCCTCAGTGTCATTTTATTTAGACTAATGTTTTCACATTTATTCAGAACTTATGCCCTATTTATGAAGCAATTCCATCCTTATAACAATGTTTCACATTAACAGTCCAGAAAAGTCAGAGAGTGGACTCCTAACTGGAACAATTATAGTTTATTGTTTAGAGTTTTAAAAGCATCCCTCCTATCTGATATCGCTGAGCTGTATTCCAGGAATGTCACAAATGAGCTGCAGAACTTGGGGAGAAATGTACATCTTGTCTAAGCCCAGTTGTCTGAATAGTGAAACGGGAACCTATTTCATAAGAACGGAGCTATATTTAAATAAGAAATATGTCTAACAGAGAACCTCAAAAATAGTATACATTCAAAATAAATATAATGTAATGAGAACAATGATGATAATGGTCAGCCCCAAAGAGGGCAAACATATTATTAGTAAAAATAGTGTTAAAACTGTAACTAAATTATGTATAAGGTTGTATCTCTTTTAAATTTGCATTTTTTAAAAAATTAACAACCCTTATACTTATGTCCAATTCATATAAAAGTAAATTTTATTATATATTTTTAATATAAGATAAATATTTTATAGAAGATTTTGGTAGAGATATTTCTCAATGTAATTGAAAAGGTTTACTTTATAAAAGATCAATTTAATAATGCTACTGATATTAAGTTACAGGGATGCTAAATTTTTATAAAGATACAAAAAGAATTTAAAATAAGATATATGTTTCTAAATATAATAACTTATAAGCATCATATATACATATTAGATATATTTGCTTATGTATATGTCTGTAAAAAGTTTAGTTCTGAGAGTGAAGACAATAAGTAACAGAGAGATTTCAAAATTCCAATGTGAGTTTTTAGACACCTTTGGAGAGTAAAGAATTTATTTAAGATGTCATGGCTTTCATGGGGACAATGAAATTTTATGTTGAGAGTATTTCTTATGTGTCATACAGATGTATTACTTTGTATTTAAACTATTATACAGATCTTTTAAAATGGGTTTACTTTTTGTTAACTTTTGATAGGTTTCTGTTGAATTCTATTTTTATCAGACATTTTACTCACAGAATTTAAGAATAAAGTATATTATTCATGGTATTTCTCCTTGGAATCAAATGATTTGTATTGGGTCTACTTCGAATAGTATCTGAATCAATAGAATTCCATCATTTACACTGGGTTCATTCTCTGTGGAGATAGAGTCAGCCTGTTAGATGCTATTTCTGTCATTGATTATAACTAAGAACTATAAACTAAATACATAAAAAAGCTACCCAGAGACTCTGGAAAGTTAATAATAGCAGGCAGATTGGGGTGGACAGTCAAATCTTAAAGAATGACGATGAGTAGCACTGTGAGTTTTCTATCATTCTCTACTTTATAGATCCCAGCTTTGACTCGAAGGTAGATGAATTCCAGAAATGCTTGCGGGCGCAGGAAGTAAAATCTCAGAGAAACAATCTCTTTCTCATCAGAAGTCCTTTGTGAGACCATGAGTGCAGGGTAAAGAGAAATTCCTTGATTTCCTTAAATCTTTCTCCCAGCATAGCCCAACAATCTCCAGTGTCAATTTCTCACTGCGGTCCTGTGTGTGTGTGGGGGGTAGCAATGCAGCTAGGCTGACAGCAAAGTTTTATTCTATTTTTTAGATCTAGGCAATGTTTCTATCTAGAGAATAGGGATCATAGGTCTGAAGTGTATAGGGACTAAATCTCTTGTCATTTTTTTACCTTCCTCTTGCTGCCTCCTCCTGTATGGAAACTTACTTAGATGAATGTCCACAATCATAAAAGAGACTAACACTTTGAGATAAACCAGTTTTTCTAACCAAAGGCACTAGGAAAAAAGTCCTCTGTGGTTTGGATAGTTTGTAGAGGAGAGAACAAGGAACTGGAAAACATCCTATACTAAACCTGCACCTGAGCTGACCCAAGTCCAGGCTTACTGAGCTGCACAAGATAATTGAACAGATAACTAGTAACATACCAGAGGCTTTGAGATATGGACTACTGTGTAAATCGCCACTAAATTATGTCCAACAAGAGCACTATCCTTCACCATATAAAAAAAGTGTCTTAGGATAATTTAAATCATGCAAAGTATGCCATTTGACAAAAACAGAACTAAACCTAGAAATCAGTTATTCAAAGATATCTGGAAAACAAATATTTGGAAATTAAACAAGGTACATCTAAATAATCAATGGATAAAATAAATAATCCTCAAGGAATATTAGAACATATTTTTAAACTAGGAGAACATAAGAATATATCAAAATTTATGGGATTTGGAGTTTAAAGTGTGCTATGATGAAAATATACAGCAGCAAATTCCTATATTACAAATGAATTTGTAATAATCAGATTTTATTTTAATGAACTAGTAAAAGAAGGTATACTTAATTCAAATCCAACAGAAAAAAACATTATAAAGATAAGAGCAAATCAAAGGAATTCAAAGAAAGAAAAAGAGAAAAATCAGTGGAATAAAAATTGCTTAAGTAGAAAGCCATGACCTTTGGCATCATGAATGACAATGCAAACAAGAAGACAGCAAATATACAAGTCAATGAAATGATTGCAAGGGACATAAAGAAAATGAAACTGCTAGTGGAGTTATTACCTTCCAGCAGGTTGTGAGGAAGAACTCTGATTGATTTAAGGTGACATTTGCAGAATCTCACACAAATAGTTTCTGGAAGAGAAAGGAGCTCCATTAGATTGGCGTAAGGTAGAGGATGCAGCAGATTAAATGTTCCTGAAGCAGGAACATGGAGTTTGTACAAGGATACCGTGGTAAGCACTTATTCAGTGACAAGGTCATGGTACAAACCTTGGGAAACATGCAGTCACTTTTTTATTCAAGAAATATTCACTAGGTGCTACCACTTGGTCTAAATGCTGGGAAGTGTAGTAACAAAAAGTTCAAAGCAATTGCTCTCACAGAGCTCTCAAACGTATGTGGGGACCAGATAGACAAATAAGTAATAAACATAATTTGTCCAAGGGTGCGAGTGTTATGGATAAAGCAAAGTAGATGAAAGAGAGTGTGAAGGAAAGGTGCAGAATGCTAGTTCAGCATAAGTGGTAAGGGAAGTCCTCTTTGATGAGGTCAACTTTGAGAGCAAATCAGAAAGGAAAGGAGTTAGCTGTGAAGCTAACTGACTGAAAAAGATTTAAGGCAGCGGAAAAAGCAAGTGCAAAGGTCCTGTGGTCAGTATATGGCTGGCATATTTGAGAAGCAGAAAGGAGCTGAGTGTGACTGGAGGAGAGTGAATAAGACAGATGAAGAAAACTGCCAGATTGCAGAGGGCCAAGTGAATGGGCTGTTCTGAGACTGGCTTTTCCTTTCACTGGACAGGATTTTGACAATATAACCCAAGTTACATTTTAAAAGGTTCTTTCTGGTTGCAATGAGGAAAATAGATTGGGGGGGGGAGTAGGGAGGAGAGCAAGTATGAAAAAAGATCATATTGGAGTAGGTTCAAAGGGAAATTAAAGATGTGGAGACAGCTGGTTTAAACAAATTTTCAAATAATTTTGCTCTAAAAGAAAAAGAAATGAGACAGCTAGAACAGCATGTGCTATGAAGGGAGTACTTTTATTATTATTTCAGATGGAAAATATGTCAGCAGATGTGTATGATTGGAGAAATGATCCATAGGCCTGGATACACTGACAATGCAGAATATGAAGAGGGGTCTATTACTGTAATTCAGAGTTCAAGTGCTGTCAAGAGTGAAGGGGTTGGCTAGTTACATAGGCCTGGGAGTAAGTATATGCTTGGTTAAGGTGGGAAGACAGATGTTGGAGACTGGTCTGATATGGTATAGAGAACCTGTTGAACATCTTTTCTGAATGTTTCTGTGTATTCTGTGTTTTCCCCTATAATACTGGAAATAAGTTCATCTGTTGAGAATAAAGTGCATGGAGGAGATTCTGAAGTCCTGAGGTAAGTGGAACTAATGTATTGTAAAAACTTATTATTTGGAAAAGGTACAGAGAAAATTTAGTGAAGAAATACAGTATAAATGTGGTTGTAGATATACAGCAGAAACTCAAATCAATATTCCTGGTTGACCTTGGTTCTACCACTTAGTGTCTGGCCCAGGGCTAATTACTTAAAATTCATAGGCTTCAGTTCCTTAATCTATAAAGTGAGGAGAAAAACAGTACCCCTATCACAGGGTGCTCTGAGGATTAAATGAGCTACCCCTCAGCTTTAGAATACTTCCTGACATTTGATGTGCTCAATACTTGTGTTATATTATTATAGTTAAGTTTTTCTTGTAATAATGCTTACTATTTCTGTAATGTCTTCTATCCCTATGTTTTAATGTACTTCCAAACTCCTATTTGCTTGGACATTAATCCCTGGGGGGGATAATTGAGGTAAAGTTTGTCAGGGTTCCCCAGAGACCTAGAAAGAGTTGATGTCACAGTCCAAAGTACAAAAGCAGTAGGGGAGCAGAATTTCTTCCTCAAGGTGCCTCAGTCTTCTCTTTCAAATCCACTGATTGGATGAGGCCCACCAATAATCTATAGAGTAATCTGTTTTATTCAAAAGTCTCTGATTAAAACATTAATAAAATAAAATAAACAAACAAAGAAACATAAAAACACCTTCATAGTAACATTTAGACTAGTATTTGACCCAAACCTGGGTCCATGGTCTAGCCAACTTGATGCATAAAATTAATCACTAAATGGTGTAACCAGTAAGAACGCTAAAATCTAGGTCTTCCAGTTCTTACTCTTTTGCTCTTCTCCTTACTACATGTTCTAGAAGGACAATTCAGAGTATTTGGTATGCGAATTTGGACCTTCTATTATTTCTCAGAAATGCTTCCAATGAATTTTTATTTTGAAAAAAATTAATAAAACTATTTTTTAAAAAGGTCAGTGTAGTGTGGAAAGGATGCACAAATTAAAACAAATTACACATAAATCAATACTAACAAGTTACTGTTACTTTATATCATATAATCCCCTCAGGGTTTTGTAATTTATACCGATTATTGTTGCCTCTCTTATATTTTTTAAAAATAAAAAAAAAATAACTTGATTTAGAGTAAGAAATGTTGACTGCCTAATAAGAATTCAAATTCGCATTCAATAAATTGCAACACTGCTTTAGTCCCAAAGAAAAATCCTAACAAAATGCCTGTTAATTTTAAAGAGCATGTTTTCAGCTGGATGCTTTTACTCCGCTGACACACACCTGCCACAGAATGCCAGGAGCAGAGCTGGACTCGTATGATTAATAGACACATCTCTCAGCCATGTCTATGGGATGGGCCTGCAGGGCTCCAGCCATTTGGGATTTATTTAACCTCAGTTTTGTGACAGGCCAGCAAGAGCCAGAGATATAAAGCAGCTAACATGATGACAAAATTCTACAACTTACTTGAGATTTTTTTAAAAATAACTTTTGTTTCCCCCAAATACAATAAATATTTCAAAGACTGTTCTTTATATTTGATTTCAATAATGAAATCCATAAAGTACTAAATTAATAAAGTCGTTCAGCAGTAGAAAGTACAAGAACATTCTATTATCTGTGCTTAATGATACTTTCTGTGGTCAAAAGTTTTTGTCTAGGTGAAGAAAATTAATTACTAGATATAATAATTTTCTTATTCTAATCATCTTCCCTAGACACAATTTAGTCATTTTGATACAGTATTTTCACTATTAAGAAAATGAAAAGTTGGTAATATATACATAATTGAATCTCTATATTTTCTTTATTTCCATATTTTACTTATAAAAAATATAGTCTATCTTCTATTTTATATATGTATTAAAAATATTAAACTGTATTCAGTATACAAATAAACACATGTGCATATACATCCATTCAAAATGAAACTACAACTTGATTTACTTGGACAACTGAGTAAAAACTAACAATCTAGTTAATTTTAGCTTTTTAAAAAACTGTGAATTAACAAAACATTAAATTGACCCTTGGTCATTTGCCATTACTATTCAAGGGGAAAAGGTCTCATAAGAATATAGGTGACATTCTACTTGTACAAAACTACCTTTCTTACTGTTCTTGTATTTATTTTGTTGTTCTGCCTACAGTGCTCTATATAACTTCAAACTATGTTTTATGTTCCATCTAGCTGTTTTTGTCCTCACTGTTTTTTTCATAGTATAGAAAAAATTATAATATTATTTTTAATTTGTATTTTTAAATTTCTTCTTCTATTTTATGTAAATATGCATTATAAAAAGTCCTATCTGATTTTCTCTACTAACTCTTATTTACAAAATGCATGCTTTTCTTTTTTTGGACTGGATTACTTTCAATTTTATGCTACCACTTCTGTTCACCTGGTTTCATGTCTTGATATATATGAATCCTGATTTCTGGATTTCTCTTTTTCATACTGGGTCTGAGGTGTAGTTTTTTGTTCAATTTTTCTTCTTCTATAGGTGAGTACTTGTTTTATATATATAATACATACACATACACACAGAGAAACTTTTCTGTTGATTGACATTCTTATGCTAAAACTTTTGACTTTTCATTATATGTTTTTTTTACTTTTATAAATGGTTCAGTAACCAAACTAAAGGTGGTCTCTGATTTCAAGCTCATAAAAAGATTCTTCTGTAAAGATACTCAAGTCACATTTTCTAAAATGCAAATATTAATCTTGGTCTGTTCTAGCATTAATTTAACTTTAATTTAACTCATGTTTGTTGAACTATTCTGTCAAGTGATGTAGATACAAAATTGAATTAAATAGAGTCAGTAGACTTAAGGGATGATATTTTAGGAGTGGATTCAAGTATATATACAGAGAGGCCCTGGCTGGTTGTCTCAGGGATAGAGTGCCAGCCTGGTGTGTGGATGCCCCAGGTTCAATTCCTCATCAGCACAGGAGAAGTGACTATCTGCTTCTCCATCCCTCTTCTTCCCCCTTCTCTCTCTCTCTCTCTCTCTCTCTCTGTCTCTCTCTCTCTCCTACAGCGATGGCTTAATTAGTTCGAGCACATCAGCTCTGAGTGCTGAGTATGGCTCCGTGAAGCCTCCAGCTCAGGCACTTGGTTTCAAGCATGGCCCAAGATGGGCAGAGCATCAGCCCTAGACAAGAGCTGCTGGGTGGATCCCCATCGAGGCATATGAGGGAGTCTGTCTCTCTAGCTAACCTCCTCTCACTTAGAAAAGAAAAAGAAAAAAACATAAAGAGTCATTAAAAATGTGGGCAATGATAGATACCAATGCTTTTTTCCCTCATTTATTAGATCAGTGAGTACTGATTGAGCACTTAGGCTGTGTCAGGCAAGGTAAAGAAATTGGGATTTAAGGAAAATATAAACATGGTTCCTGCTTTCAGGAGCAAACAGTCTAGTAGGGAAGATAAACATAAAGAGGCTATTAGAATACAATTTTAAGAAATCCAAAGAAGTATATCTGTTGATTAATTAATGTATCAATTTTATAACACAAATGGCTTATATTTTATAGAAAACAGATATAGAGGTAAATGGTGTGCCTCTAAGTCAGGGGTCCCCAAACTTTTTACACAGGGGGCCAGTTCACCGTCCCTCAGACCATTGGAGGGCCGGACTACAAAAAACTATGAGCAAATCCCTATGCACACCATTATTATTTTAAAGTACATATCTTATTTTAAAGTAAAAAAACAAAACGGGAAGAAATACAATATTTAAAATAACAAACAAGTAAATTTAAATCAACAAACTGACCAGTATTTCAATGGGAACTATGCTCCTCCACTGACCACCTATGAAAGAGGTGCCCCTTCCAGAAGTGCGGCGGGGGCCAGATACTGGCCTCAGGCGGTCACATGTGGCCCGCAGGCCATAGTTTGGGGACCCCTGCTCTAAGTCTTTGTCTATATGGGTTCTAGAAAAATAAGTAAAATGTTATTCTATCAATTAATAAAGTTGTTAATAGACATTGGGTAACAAAGAAAATAAGCAATAAAGAATTGTGGGTTACTTTTTGAAGTGTGTAGAGTAAATGCGTAGAAAACAGAGGTGAGTTAAATTAAGTGGCATTTTTTTAAAATCAACAGTTTAAATAAACCAAGAAATTGCTCTGGGGGAGAAAATCCTTGATTTTAAACCCATCTCTGTTAGTGCCTGGGTCCGTGTCCTTAGCTTGTTACAGAGCCATAGTTTTGTGTTTACAATGGGAAGAAAATTATCCCCTCTTGAGTTGTTGTGAAGAATAACTGAGACAAAATAAAATGTTTGACACAAGTAATGACTCTAATAAGAACTCAAGTAAGATAAAATAACAAGAAGCTCAATGAAGATGGTGAAGATGAAGTATTTTGCTCTTTGGGGATGATAACCTTTAAAATACAACCCTCCCCCTTCACTCAAATAATCAAGTGAAGGATCAGCCTCACTGTCTCAATTCTGTCCTACCTACTTATATGGAGAGCCCAACTTTCAAAACTTCTAATGGCGTTTAATATTCACTAATACCACAACTTTTATTTGATTTTAATCCCTATATCTTGACACCCATTCTTAACCTTTCTGCTGAACTGAGCAAGTTTCCTGGGGCATAAGCAGATCATTTTATGTCCATACATCTTAATCACATGGTTGTTTTTATCTGAAATTATCTTCCTTATACTTTTGTAAAACTCACACTATCCACATTGAATTCAACTTGGTTTTCAATAACTTGGAAGTCCGTCTGAAGCACCTCTACTCTTGTTTGAACTCACCACCTCTATCTTCTTTCTCCAAAGCACTCTCAACACTCTTTTTTTACACCCCCTATATGATTTCATTCAACTGCATTGTCTAAATAACCGCCTCTCCATAATTCACTACCTTAAGAATGATCTTATTTACTTTTGCAGCTTAAGCACAGAAGACAGCCAATATCACTGGAGAAGCCAATTTGTGCAAAGAGAAGGAGATGGTTGGAATTGAACCCGGGACTCCTGCACACCAGGCCGACACTCTACCACTGAGCCAACTGGCCAGGGTGTGCCAAAAAGTTTTAAGTTGTGAAGAAGCAGGAAGAAGAAAGAGGTTAAGTTTTTGCAGAGAAGGCAGCCAAGATCACAGGGTGCTGAAGGAGAAGCTAGTTTGTGCAGATTTTGCAGAGAGAAGGAGATGGGAAACCAGAGGGGACTGAGCTGGTCGGGGGTTTTTGATTCTAGTAAAACCCAGTTATGTCAGTAGCTTTGTGAGTGCTGAATGAGTGGGTTTTGGAGCCCTTTTTGTGTTTTTGTTTACCTGCTGGGTGGGTGCGAGGCTAGAATAAAGGTATGGCCCACCAGTTTTTGGCTCTGCAGTTTCATTACCATCTGTTCGAATCTAATGAGAACCTGCAGGTGCCTGGATGTGATGGTGTCAACTACTGGCCATAAATAAGCACAAAAGGGTTGTCCAGGACTCATAGGGTTAGAGCTCTGAAGAAAGCAGTTATCAGAATATGGGGAAGATGAGGGAGAAAAAGATGAGGGGCAGGTATATACTGGCCCCAGAACAATAGCATTCCCTACAACAACAGACATATATGCATGCATTGTGATTTTCCCTTATTATTGACAGGTATTGGTTCTTGAAAGAACATAGGGTTATGCAAATATGCAGTAACGTAAATGTTATGACACTATATAGGTGCTAATACATGGGCTGAGTTCATTTAAAACAATGAATGTATCATGATGAAGCAATTCTAACAGTACCTAGAATTAAGTTGTATCCAGTAATATATGCTAACACTGAGTCCCTCACACAGAGCTTGTCTCTGCTTTCCTAGCAAACACACTGTGTTCTCTGTATTGCTTCAAGTTGCCTAGGGTATTTATTTGGGACAGCTGTATCTACAGTTACATCCTCAACTCAAGAAAAAGTAACATAAAGACTTCCATGTGTAACTGCAAGCTAAAGAATTCTAAGTTTGTATAAAATTGTTAGTGCATAGCAAGATAAAACCTTTTTAGATTTTGTCATATGAGAATTAAACAAAAAGCCTGATGATATAAAAAAATGTGTAAGGGTGACCATTCGATTTTTATCAAAATATTGAAAAATTCAAAATAGTTTTATAGTGTATGGCTAGAAATATTGACATATGCATATTATACAACGTCCTTAATATTACCATTTAGATACAGTAGTACCTTGAGATATGAGTTTAATTCGTTCTGTAACCAAGCTCGTAAGTCAGTCAACTCATATATCAAATGAATTTCTACCATTTAAAATAACTGAAATAGGCCCTGGCAGGTTGGCTCAGTGGTAGAGCATCGGTCTGGCATGTGGGGGACCCGGGTTCGATTCCCGGCCAGGACACATAGGAGAAGCGCCCATTTGCTTCTCCACCCCCCCTCCTTCCTCTCTATCTCTCTCTTCCCCTCCCGCAGCCAAGGCTCCATTAGAGCAAAGATGGCCCGGGTGCTGGGGATGGCTCCTTGGCCTCTGCCCCAGGCGCTAGAGTGGCTCTGGTCGCAACAGAGCGATACCCCGGAGGGGCAGAGCATCGCCCCCTGGTGGGCAGAGCATCGCCCCTGGTGGGTGTGCCAGGTGGGTCCCAGTCGGGCGCATGCGGGAGTCTGTCTGTCTCTCCCATTTCCAGCTTCAGAAAAATACAAAAAAAACAAATAAATCAAATAAATAAATAAATAAATAAAATAACTGAAATAGATTTAATCCATTCCAGCCCGTAAAACATCCCCAAACCATCCTAAATTATGAAAAAAGACATGTTTTTAATTAAGAAACACATATGCATACTTTACCAATGCATAACAAAATATATGAAATAAAAGAAAAAAGTGTTATTTAGTACTTTATTCTTACCTTGGAGACAGACAAGTGCAGCTAACAGAGGTGAATGGCGGAGGAGGAGGGAAGTAGAAAGGGATGCAGGTACTGTAGACACGTAAACTAAAACTGCACTTTTCTTTACTTAAAATGAAACCACAAAAACTTAATTGTAAAAAAATGCACTTTCTTAATTTAAACTTAACCTAAGCTTAACATTACGTATTTTTCATTTAATCATCACCTGTTTTTGCCTTATTTGGCTGCATTTTTGGCACTTTCACTGGTAGGACTTTTGAATAAAAATCTATCCAAAGAAGTTTGCTTTTGCCTGCCTTTGAAAATGTTACGAAAATGTGACAAGTGTCATTAAAAAGTGCTGAAGTATGACCATTTGAAACTGTTTCTGGGTGTTTCTTTTTAATGGAACTTGAAAGCTTCTCCCACATTGCCAGCATGTCTTTAATTTCACTTGTAGAAATCACTTCCTCTGACTGTACCTTCTCCTCACTACTAATCTCTTGCAGAAACTCCGTATGTTGCATCATCTGTAGCTCCCTCAACCCCTCAGTTGAGAGTTCCTCCTCATGTTCCTCCACGAGATCACTTACGTCACCCTCATCTACCTCCAGACCCATTGACTTTCCAAGGGACATAGTCTCTTCCAACGCTTCTACCTCAGTCTCGGTCTCTGGTTCAAAGTCCCTGTCTGCAAAAACATCAGGCCATAACTTTTTCCAATCTGAGTTCAAGGTTCTTCTTGTAACCTCTTGCCATGCCGAATCAATAATGCATAAACATATCACAATGTTGTAGTGATTTTTCCAAAACTCTCGAAGGGTTAGATTTGTATTTTCAGTCACCTCAAAGCAGCGGCAAAACAAGTGCTTTGTGTAAAGCTTTCTAAAGTTGGAAATGACCTGCTGATCCATAGGTTGCAAGATTGAAGTCGTGTTGGCTGGGAGGTAGAAGACTTTTACAAATTTGAACTCACCGAGAATGTCATCTTCAAGACCAGGTGAGTGGGCTGGAGCATTTTCAAGGATTACTAATGCTTTCATTGGGAGTTTATTTTCTTGAAGATATTTCTTCACTGCAGGACCAAAGACGAGATTTACCCATTCAATAAAAAACTGCTGCGTAATCCATGCCCTAGCATTGGTGTGCCACATAACCTGCAGTTTTTCTTTAAGAATCTTGTGACTCTTAAAGGCTCGAGGGTTTTCGGAATGATACACTAGCAGTGGCTTTACTTTACAGTCACCGCTAGCATTTGCACACAATACAAGGGTCAGACAGTCCTTCATGGGTTTATGGCCTGGCAGCTTTTTCTCCTCCAAGGTGATGAAAGTCCTCTGGGGCATTTTTTTCCAAAACAATCCTGTCTCGTCACAGTTGAACACTTGTTGGGGGAAGTAGCCTTCCTTTGCAATAAGCACAGCAAAACGTGCGATGTACTCCTCAGCTGCCTTAATGTCAGCACTCACAGCTTCACCATGCCTGACCACCGACTGGATGTCAGATCTCTTCTTGAAATTTTCAAACCAGCCGTGACTTGACTTAAATGTATCTTCTGCTGCCCTTTTTGAGGTTGATGGTTTTTTCTTCTTCAAGTTGCCATAAATAATACGTGCCTTTTTGCATATTACAGTCTCTGTCACTGTTATCTCCTGCCAGCTCTTTCTCTTTCAGCCACACCAGCAGAAGCTTCCCCATTTCTTCATGGATATTTGTCCTTAATTGGGACAGAATTGTAGTTCCTTTCACTGGATTTGCGCTTTTGATGGCATCTTTTTGTTTAAGGCTGGTACAAATTGTAGATGTATTGCAGTCGTACAGCTTTGCCAGTTCAGTCACTCGTACACCACGCTCATGTTTTTTTATTATTTCTTGCTTTACTTCTATCAACATCATTCTCTTCTTCTTCTCATCACTGTCCTTTACACTCACTTTTTTTGGCCACAGGATAGCATACAAAAAAAGTTAGTTAAAAATGCAAAAATGAGCCCTGGCCGGTTGGCTCAGTGGTAGAACATCAGCCTGGCATGCAGGAGTCCTGGGTTCGATTCCCGGCCAGGGCACACAGGAGAAGCGCCCATCTGTTTCTCCACCCCTCCCCCTCTCCTTCCTCTCTGTCTTTCTCTTCCCCTCCAGCACCAAGGCTCCATTGGAGCAAAGTTGGCCCGGGCGCTGAGGATGGTTCTATGGCTTCTGCCTCAGGCACTAGAATGGCTCTGGTTGCAACTGAGCAATGCCCCAAATGGGCAGAGCATCGCCCCCTGGTGTGCATGCCAGGTGGATCCCAGTCGGGCACATGTGGGAGTCTGTCTGACTGCTTCCCCATTTCCAACTTCAGAAAATACAAAAAAAAAAAAATGCAAAAATGATGCAAGAACAATACAGTGCACGAGATTCTACTTGATTCTGCAGGTAACACGTGAGAAAAAACAAGATTCTGGTGTTGTGCTGCCGATACTGGACCCGTTCGCCAACGTGCCAACTATCAGCAGCTTCCCGAATCACGACTTGTATCTTGGAATTTCGCTTGGATCTCAAACAAAAAGACGGTCCGAGACGCAGCTCATATCTTAAAAAATTTGTATGTTGGTCTGCTCGTATCTCAAGGCACCACTGTATTTCAGTAGTTCGGGAGGATTGATATTATATCTGCACTTCTTTTCTCTGCTTCCAACTATGAACTCAAGATTATTTCCTTCAAGGAACCAAAATTTCTTCCTGGTACTTTGTTTTCCTATTTTATCCCACATCCCATCTTGCTAAGAGACCAAATCCATATTTAAATAACAATGTGATAAAAATATATTTATTAGGAAAAGAAGGTGATATCCTTTATTTGAATTCAAATTGATGGAGACATTTCCAATTTTATCTGGCATGAGAGAGCAGCGTTTGCAAACAAGCTGGAGGAGAGTCCCCGGAGCATCCTGGAATGTGCCAACTGGAGGCCGGATTTAAATAATTAGTGAAATCACCATTTGTGTGCAAGAAATATAGTATTTTTTGCTCAGCACATTGTTGCTGCTGAGATCAAATCCAGAAAGCTCATCTTCCAGGTATTTTAAGATCCACCATCTTGACTGAGCCATAGGGAAATTCTACCATTAGCTGAGAGTCAGAAGTTGTACTGGTGAAAGTAAATCATAATGAGGAAAAAACAGAATTAACAATCTCCTTGTGGAAAAGCAAGACTTACTAATGAGCACAAAACATGAGTCAGAGCCAGTGTTTTCTTCTGTTTCAGTCACAGGATGTGGCATGATTGTTTTACAAGCCCAAAGTGTTTCATCTCTGCACAGGTCATCAGCTCAGGGTGAGAGGGATCAGGAAAGCGGTAACCCTGGGGAACCAGACATACCACATTGCGACTTATTTAAAAATTAAGAGGGGAAAGAGGAGTGTGCAGCATCTCTAATAAAGCCAAATCTGAGGCTTTTGGGGGCTTCGTGAAATAACCAAGATAGATGAGAAATCTATCAGGTCCTGCCTGCATTAGCTCCTTGAGGCCTGATTATATCAAGAATGTTTTCAAACTAGAAACGTAACAGCCAGCTATGAAATAAATGTCAATATTTTCTCAGCTCAAAGAAATCAATTTTTTCATAATTCTTATGGCTTGATGGAAATAAGTATGAAACTTTATTTTTATACTAGCTTGTCATTTTTAATAATTATTTTTGTGGATTAAAAAAAAAAAACTATTATAACCCTGGCCAGTTAGTACAGTCAGTTAGAGCATCATTCCAAAACACCAACGTTGCGGATTCAATCCCTGGTCAGGGCACAGACAGGAAGTGACCCATGAATGTACAACTAAGTGAAACAACAAATCAATGCTCCTCTCTCTCTCTAAAAGCAATCAATAAAAATAAATGAATTCAACTATTATATAGTCTATTCTATAGGTCTTCCTTATTTATTTTCAGATTGTATATACCTACACACCCGCAGTAACAAAGTGTTAATAAAATAATTAGCCACACAAACACATCTACATAATGTTTTTTGCCTCAGTAAGTAGGTTTTTTATAACCACGACCATGACTGTTTTATTGAAACTTATTGGGAAATAACTCAAAAGAAAAGATAAATATTATGGATTTTTTGTTCCTTCCAGCCCCTTCTATTTTTATACCATACATATAATTTTAGCAGTCTTCTCTTCAATGAGAGCTTGTGACATGAGTCAATCAATAATAGGCTCATCACCACTTGTTTGCCAGGAACTTTAGAACAATTGTACTACACAATTGCATTGATCTATAAATAAATAGCAGATGGTTTGACTAGCAGGTTTTTGGTTCTGTATAAATGATAAAATGGACCCAAATACTCTAAAGGACCACACTTCACTGGAGAGTAGATGTTTAATCCTCAACTGATACAAAAGAAAGTAGAACAGCAAAATCTGAGATTTTTCTTAGTAATTACATCCATAGGCCCATATGTTTTAATTTTTTATAGGAATGATCATTTCTATTTTTTTATTTAATATTTATTAATTTTAATTTATTGTGTTTACATGGATTCAAGTGTTCCACCAAATATATCTCCCTTACTCCTAGCCCCATGTCCACGTGGCGCAGTGGATAGAGTTTAGGACTGGGATGCAGAGGACCCAGGTCCAAAGCCCCAAGATCATTGGCTTGAGTGAGGGCTCATCTGTCTTGAGCAGGGGCTCACCAGCTTTAGCGTGGGGTTTCTGGCTTAAGCATGGGATCATATGACCCCATGGTCACTGGTTTGAGCCCAAAGTCGCTGGTTTGAAGCCCAAGGTTGCTAGTTTGAGCCCAAGGACCCCTGCTTGAGCAAGGGGTCACTTGCTCTACTATAACCCCATGTCAAGGCACAAGGGAGAAAGCAATCAATAAATAAGGTGCCGCAACAAAGAACTGATGCTTCTCATCTCTCTCCCCTCTTGCCTATCTGTCCCTATCTGTCCCCCTCTCTGTCTCTCTTTCTGTTTTTGTCACAAAAAAAAGAAATTTGTTCTACAATAATCTTATTTTATTTAATGTTTTTATTTATGTTTCAATGGCATAAGAAAATAAATCATTTTTAAAATATGGTAGTTTCTAGAAATTCAGTATTAAACTAAAATAGACTTTATAATTAAAGGCAGATTTTTAAATGTTATTCTATAGACAATTTAAAAAGTGGTTTAATCGCTCTTGTGAATTTTTTTCTTTCTTCTAGGGATTCTGAGCCAAAGATGTCACTATCTGGAAAGGAGGTTTGATTATCAATTGCTTAAATGATAAATCAATTCAAAATAATTATGTGGATTCTGAATCTGAGATATTTTGTTGGCTTTTTAATTTCTAATAAATACTTATTAAATGCTTCTTCACACGAGTAACTGATTAATATATTCAATATGTGCCTTGTTGAATTAACCTTCCAGCATGAAATAGCAATAATTGGTTGAAATCAATATTTGGGGTTAACAATTTACTCATCTTTCCTTGTATTCAGGAAGAGACTGAATTTTGAAAGTTAAATTATTTTGGAGCGCATTAGTTTCCCTTTTGAACGGAATTTGAATCTTGGTCATAAACTCTTAGGCTACATCCTGTATACAGGACAAGTAAAAGGGTAAGTCATTAGACAAAGTGTGAAGAGTCACAATGGAGTGTGTGCTTATGTGTGAATATAGGGACTGCACCCTGGGGAGTGCAGAGGTATATTTGGTCTGTTACTTTAATTTGTCCTACATGATTTGTTAAGTAAACATAAGAATATGGGAAGCTTGCTTGTTTGAGTGTGCCAATGCTACAATGAGGCGCTTCATCCACTCTTTCCAGCCCACCACCCCTGTGAGAGCCGCAGAGGCAGGAGGGCCAGTTGCCGCACCAAGCTAAATATGGCACAGCAGCCAGAAAGAATCATGAGCTACAGAAATGTGAACTACAATGCTGCAACAGAAGAATACACAGAAGTGGAAAGAAATGAAACCAAAAGAATATAACTAAAAGGCATAAAAGTTTCCTAGAAGATAAAAATTAAAACTTACTCTCTTAGATATCTACATAAACAAAGTTTGTGTATTCAAATACTCTACAGGTAAGTGATACCATTATTCTGTGACTTGTATGATAATAATATAGACTTTATAGAGGAGAAAAACTGTAACCATTGAGGGAAAATGGTTTGCCAAGCCATACCATAAATTTGAAGGACTGAAATTACAAACAGCCCAAACCTCATAATTTTGAGTTGAGTCCTCTTTCCACTGAAGCATGCTGTCAGTCTCCCACGCACAAAACCTGCTTTCTTTACCCCAGTATCAGTCACATTCTGTTGCTGCTCAACATGCTATTATTTTTTTCAAGTATTATTGCTTCATAAATATAAATTATTACTTGATGTTTTGATAGTATGTAAAAATATGTTCTTTACTCCCCTTATGCCCCCCTCCCCCTAACTCTCTCTCCAGTTCCCTCTGGGATTTGCTGTCCTACATGTTATGTATAAATAATTTCTCTGTATCTACATGTTATGTATAAATAATTTCACTAATTCCTTTACCTTCTCTGATCCCTCCCTCTCATCCCACTTTCCTCTGACAGCTGTCCCTCTGCTCCCTGTGACTCCACCTCGCCTCTATTCCATTCCTCAGTTCACTTTGTTCATTAGTGGGGGGTAAGGGTGTTATACTGAGTGGGACACTTGAATCCATGTTAACACAATAAATTAATTTTTTTAAAAATTCAACTTTCATTAAATTCCTTATTTTATTCAACAAATTGTAATAATAATTTTAAATTATTTTAATATAACATAATTTTTCTTATGACAATATTCCCATTATTTAACCCTTTTGTTGTTTTACACTTTGCTGATTTCATTTCTTAAAAAACTGAATCTACCCCCACTCTTAATCCTTTTAAGAAATATTAATAACATTTTTAAAAATCTCTCATTCTTTACATTACTTGTATGTTATAGAATCTGTGATTCATTTTTTATTTCCCAATCTTTCCCTTTCTGCTGCTGGCTTACTTAAAATAGCTGTTAATCCTTGATTAATATTTTATTTTACAAATGAAGGACTACATTGATCAGTATTGGTATTGCCATTTTATCTTTGGAAGGTTGCAAACAAGTAAGTGTTCTTTGCATCATGCAAGGAATAAACCTAAATTCAGGAAAAAAAAATAGGCAGGTTCTAAGTAGAAGCAGCCTTCCATTTAAGAAATATTACAGTATTAGGAAGCTGCTTAAGACCTTCCAACTCACTATAATAATAAGGATGCTACTCTTATTATTGTGTTGACATACTTAATATTTATTTCAAAATTAAGTGGCACTGAATTTCATTTTTTAAAATTTTGACCAATTCAGTAATTGAATATTGCCTTAGCCTCAGTCAGCACTTCAATTCCCAAACTAGTTCCTTTATGTAGATATTAGGAAATATTTCTTGGAATTAGCCAGAAGCAATTACTATAACCAGTTGTTTCTTCTAGACAAAAAGTAAACATTTTCAAAGACAGTTCTTTAATTCATTACCATGATTTCTTCCCCAATAGGCCATCACTATATTCAGATTCTCTATTGCATTATCTTCTATGAAAATTTATATTTATTCATTCTTCTTCTCAGATGTCTCCATCAATAAGTTATCTGCTCTTTCACCTGAGAAATATGTCATTTTTTCTCTTCTGTTAATAACATTATTTCTTATTTTAATATTAATATAAATACATAGCTTGTTATTACTAATTATATATATATACACATCAACTCTCAATTCAATTAGATTTAATAGACAAAGAGTAAATAATGCACTCTACCATGTTGAATGAGATGCTTATTTGCTTTTTACCTTTATTTTTTTATTGTTTGACCAATTCAAATAAATCTCTGTCCATAGTTTTTTCATTTATCTTTATAATATTTATTAGATATTTTCCTCTCTAATAAAACACAGTAGTTTCTTATAACTTTAGAGATTTCTATTTATTGCTGTTTAGAGTTAGGAAAAAGAGAGAAAAAGAAGGGAGTGAAGCTGGAAGCATCAACTCATAGTAGTTGCTTCCTGTATGAGCCTTGACCGAGCAAGCCCAGGGTTTTGAACAGGCAATCTCAGCACTCTAGGTCGACACATTATCCACTGTGCCACCACAGATGTTTCTGTGTGCAGAATGTATTCTAAAGTCTTTTTTATTCCCACCTTAATTACTTTTGAAACCATGTGAAAGATAAAACTTTTCTCAGATCGTTCACTAAGTAGGTAAAAAAAATTAACCAACCAACCACAAACAAAAAAAGCCTCATAACTGATAAGCAGTTTCCTGAAATAACCCTGTGATTCCCTGCCATGTTAATATAAATGACCAGCTGGCAGAGATGATAAGGATATATAGTACTTTTTTTTTTTTTTCTTTTTTTCATTTTTCTGAAGCTGGAAACAGGGAGAGACAGTCAGACAGACTCCCGCATGCGCCCGACTGGGACCCACCTGGCACACCCACCAGGGCCAGTGCTCTGCCCACCAGGGGGCGATGCTCTGCCCATCCTGGGCGTCGCCATATTGCGACCAGAGCCACTCTAGCGCCTGAGGCAGAGGCCACAGAGCCATGCCCAGCGCCCGGGCCATCTTTGCTCCAATGGAGCCTTGGCTGTGGGAGGGGAAGAGAGAGACAGAGAGGAAAGCGCGGCGGAGGGGTGGAGAAGCAAATGGGCGCTTCTCCTATGTGCCCTGGCCAGGAATCGAACCCGGGTCCTCCGCACACTAGGCTATAGTACTGTTTTAATCGATGCTTATTCTGAACACTTATATTAGAATAGTTATAAAACCAACTACATGAGAAGGTCATAATTATTCCATGTTAACAAAAACACAATTATCTTAATTTAATATTAGAAGTAGAAAAAAGTAAAGAAATAATATAACTACAATTAGAGGCATTTTGTTTAATGTTTATCAATAAATTCAATAAACATTTAAATAAATGTTCATTCTTTTAAAAAAAAGTAAAAAAAAAAACCCAAACATTTCTATGTTGACTGTACTTACTATAAAAATGTGTTTATTCAGTTTAATGAGTAGAATATCTCCAAAGTTACATACTTGGACAACATAAAGCAATATATCTTCTGAAACTCTATGATTTAATGGAAAATTGACAGAAGACTTAAGTTACAATTTTAAATCTTCCACTAATATAATATGTAATTATGGAAGATAGTTTTATTTTACTGATTTCTTGTATCCTTCTATTGCTGCAGAACAAAAGGAGCGACTTCGGAAGACAAAGACACTCAGACAAGTGCTGGAGGAAGGGGGCTTTTTAGCTGGCAAAGCTACGTGACCAAAAAAGGAAACAAAACACGAGCTCCCTGGTTAGTTTTTCTGAGTCTTATATACCTTTACAGCTTTAGCTTTCCTGTGACATGTGCCTGATTTGACATCTTTGTTTGCAGACCTACGTGACTTTTGTGTCTCTGGGAGGGGAGAAGGAATAGAAGGAGGTTCGAACAATTTGTCCTTGACTATAAACATATCCCATATTTCTTGCCTGTGTTGCAAGTTATTTTAGGCAGCTGATAAAGGACTGGACAGCTGGGGTTGTTACTTTTTCTTTTTTTGGGGGGGGGTTGTTACTTTTTCAAACTAACTTAGTCAACCCTTCGAGTGCTTCCTCCTTCAATATGTAAACTGAAGGTATTTTTTGAAATGCTGTCCAATAATATTTTCTGTTCTGAAATTCTAAAGGGTCTTTAAACATTTAAGCTATAATTAAAACAAATTTGCATAAAGTATTACCCTTACCAAATATGAAAGACATTATTTTCTTCCTTTTCTCTTTTGCTTTATTTTTAAAAATACTACTCTTGATCCACTATGTTAATTTAAGAAGTTATAAACAGTTTTGATTCTCCATTTAACAAAATAACTACATCTTTATGCAGATCAATAAAGCCTATATTCAGTTTAATCTATGGGTACTAATAGATTTTATAAGATTCAGTATATGAAAGCCAAACAGTCTCAATGAAAATATTCTCTTGCAGCCAAGAAAAGTATGCAACAAAGTGAATGATGCACATATTTATCAAATAAATATATGAATGAGAGAAAGAAAAGAACGATAAACTATACACACTTTTTTACATTCCATATTCATGTTCTTAACATTATGTAGGTGCAGTGACCAAGAAAAAAAGATAATTGATTCACTGATTTACTAAAGCAGCATTTATTGAATACCTACCATTCAGTCCTTTCTATTTAATATAATCACTGGGCACTGTTCCAGTTATGGAAGAGTTTATTTAACAAGAGAAAACCTTCTCTAAAGACTTTTCATTTTACTGTGATGAGACAAGACTGACAAGTACAATTATATGCAGAGACCCATCATTGGGTTTTTTTGTGCTTTTTTTGTTGTTGTTATTTGGTTGTGTTTTTTTTACAGGGACAGAGAGATAGTCAGAGAGAGGGATAGATAGGGACAGACAGACAGGAACGGAGAGAGATGAGAAGCATCAATCATCAGTTTTTTTGCTGCGACACCTTAGTTCACTGATTGCTTTCTCATATGTGCCTTGACCGTGGGCCTTCAGCAGACCAAATAACCCCTTGCTCGATCAAGCCAGTGACCTTGGGTCCAAGCTGGTGAGCTGTTTGCTCAAACCAGATGAGCCCACACTCAAGCTGGCGACTTTGGGGTCTCGAACCTGCGTCCTCCACATCCCAGTCCGATGCTCTATCCACTGTGCCACCGCCTGGTCAGGCAACCCATCTTTAGTTTCAGTTAAAAGTAAGTCAGAAGAAGACTTAGAAAATGCAGCATTTCTGCCAAAAAAGATGCTTACAAAACTGATTCATTGGAACATTCTATTGGCTTGGTCAAAGTTCCTGGGATCTTCATGATCATCAGGGTTTCATATAGCTATGTTCACTTCTAGGGTTTATTATTGTAAAAGAATACACACTAGGGTCTGAAAATGAGTCAAGCAGAGTCTAGAGAAATTCAAAGGCAGGCTTCCATCAAATTCCCTCCACCTCCTAAAAGTCAAGTAGAGAGGCCTAGAATAAACCAACCCTGCCAATACCTTGATCTCAGAATTTTAGCCTACTGAATTATAAGAATATAAATTTCTGTTGTATAAGCCAGAAATACTGCATTTTTTATTGCTGGGGAAAAGAGAACACAACAAGCATTCTCCTTTCCCCAGCAGTAAAAAATGCAGTATTTCTGCAAAAGTGCCCATTAGCAACTCAGCTCATTTGTTGAGTTAGACTTAGCTTTCTGTGACTGATATAAAAAATACCTTATTGGGGTGGCTTATACAACAGAAATTTATATTCTTATAATTCAGTAGGCTAAAATTCTGAGATCAAGGTATTGGCAGGGTTGGTTTATTCTAGGCCTCCTTACTTGACTTATAGGTGGTCTTCTCCCCATGTCTTAACATGGTCTTCTCTCTGTGCCTCTCTGTGTTCTAATCTCCTTATAAGGACACCTGTCCTATTAGATTAGGGCCCACCTTGATGAACTAATTTTAACTTAATGACCTCTTTTAGGGTCTTGTCTCTAAATACGATGACATTCTGAAGTACTGTGGGTTAGGATATCCACACGTGAATTTTAGGTGGACACATTTTAGCACAATGATTCCAAACTTCCAGATAGAAAACACGTGTTCAACATAAACCACACTGTTTTATCAATAGTCTGGGTACAGTTAACCAGTGTTAATCAATTTGTAATGCCATGTTCCTAAATGCCATCCCAGAAACAACCCTGCATGTAAATTTTTTTGAAAGATAGCAATCTTGGGCCTACTGTTTTAACTCTTTTGTATGTAATCAGGCTAACAAACTCAAGGTTATTGTTAACTTGTGATACATTTTAGGCTAAGTACATATATATGTATTTTTTATGATTATTAAATTTTGCTTTGATTTTCAAAGCATATGAAAATTATATTTTTCAGATTATTTCATAATAAGAATCTTGGCCACTACTTTTCTTTTACTCATCTCCTAAGCTTATATACTTAAAAATAACAATTATCTAGTGAATTTTCTTAACATTAGCAGAGAAAAGTTTTCAAAATACAAAATAAAAAATATAAAGAGTGAAAACTGAGGAAAAAGAATCTCTATTGTCTGCAAAACAAACAAAAATTAGAAAAACTAGTTTAGCCATTACTTGAAACCACACATATGAGAAATACCTACTGATGACAAAAAGATACTGATAGCAGGCACTTACCTTATTAAATCTCCATCTGGGGAAAGATAAACTAGTGCAACTGCTCTGATTGTAACATGAAAATATCTGTAAAAAAAAAAAAAGATTGGAATCAACCTACCCTTTAATCTAGCAATCTATGTAAAAAGATACTTATTATAGATTTTTTAATGTAAAGAAATCTAAAAATTCATACATAGAATATCAGTTAAATAAATAATTATGGTAATTAAAGAATTATATACCAAAATGTGTAGTTAAAAACTAAATTAAATGGGCGTGTCCATATGGAATGCAATAAGCTTCAAGATCTAATACTTGGTAAAAAATGTAAGGTGTAAAACTCAACACTAAGTACTTCATAAGAAATGTCTGCATGTATATAATGATACACAGACTACAGTTATTTGCTTCTGACTGAGAGTACTAGGGTCTTGAAATTAAGGTGAATTATTTTACTTTTTATTGTTTAAATTTTTATCCACATGTGTTATCACTTGATGAATATAAAATTCTGCTTTCTGTGCCTCTGAGGGACACCAACATGATTAAATAAACTAATAGAAAAATAAAACTTGAGAAAAACTAGCATAGAAATCAATACAGCTTGGAATTTAATATAATATAAAGAGTCAAATTGGTAATTCAGTCTCAGAGGGCTCAGAGCTCTTACCCAGTATCAAATTTTACTAATAGTTTCAAGGAAACATCTAATCATGAAGCACAGGTAAAACAAGGAGAGGCCCAGGGCCTCTGTTACAGCCCCCAGGTCCTGTTACACCATAGCAGATGCACTCTGTCCAAGTTAACATATGACACTCTCGGAGGTATGCAATTACCTTACTTTCATGGAAGGAGCCATTGAGGTTATGAGACATTTATATTTTATATTGAGACATTTACATAGATTATGTAATATCTTTCAACCAGCCATTATCCATAAATCCATATATTCCAGTTTGCTTAACATAAGCAGTTATAGAGAATTAGGCAGATTCCACTACAAGCATTTTATGGAAAAAAATTCTTTTGTTAACAAAATAATTGTTGTTGTTGTTGTGACAATAAGGGTATCATTAATATGTTTATAAGGGGATTAGCTTAGGTCACTTGCCTTCTTCTTTCTCTGGAACACCCCAGTAAAGAAACAAATTGAAAGGAGCAATGCACCCCATGTTTATGGCAGCATTGTTCACAACAGCGAAGATCTGGAAACAGCCCATGTGTCCATCAGTGGACGAGTGGATTAAAAAGCTTTGGTAAATATATACTATGGAATATTACTCAGCCATAAGAAATGATGACATCGGATCATTTACAACAACATGGATGGACCTTGATAACATTATATTGAGTAAAATAAATGTATCAGAAAAAACTAAGAACTATATGATTCCATACATAGGTGGGGCATAAAAATGAGACTCAGAGACATGGACAAGAGGGTGGTGGTTACGGGGAGGGGGGGAGGAGGGGCACAAAGAAAACCAGATAGAAGGTGACGGAAGACAATTTGACTTTGTGTGATGGGAATGCAACATAATCAAATGTCCAAATAACCTGGAGATGTTTTCTCTGAACATATGTACCCTGATTTATCAATGTCACTCCATTAAAATAAATAAATAAATAAATAAATAAACAGATTGATTGTATTGAAGACCTGTGACTTAGTATTTTTCCATTCTGGATGACAAAGATGTTCTACTATAAACATGTTGATCAAATATATTTACATTAGAATGATGAGAGATACAGTTAACTCTTAAGGACCAGAATCCATGTTCGTCATCTACCCTTATCAACTTCATAACAGCTATCATTCCCTCAATTTTGTTGTTTAAAAAGTAGGTAAGATGAGGAGGAACCCCAAGTTAAGACATTGTTGCTTCAGATGCCTTTCAAATCCATTTTCCTCACTTCTTTCTGACTGCTTTTGACTCACTGTTGTAGTACTGGCTTGTTTCTTGCCTATATGACTATATATCATGAGGTCTCCCAGGCTTCCAGTCTCTCTGCTACAAATATACCCTTCATATTGTAGTCAGTGTAATCTTCTAAAACTAAACAATTTTAATAGGTTCTCATTCAGGTCTGCTAAGGACAATAAAAGCACACTTAGGCATTATACTCACTGCTGTGCATATAAAACTAAATAAACCAATACCTGCTTTCAAGAAGTTTCCATTCTATTCAAGTGATACTGACAGGTAAAGAGATATTTTTGATGTAATGTGGAAAGTGTTATATGAAGGGGAACACAGAGAGAGTTTGTCAGAAAGTCTTTCTGGAGTCTGAAAGGCTGGTTGAAATTAGCCAAGCAATAGCATGCAAAGGGCCGCTAGGCAGATGAAACAACACAACAAAGACACAGAGACTTAAATCAGCAGGCTCTAGGTAGGGAACTAATTGCAAATAACTTTGCAACATTTCAGGTTCAATTTTGAAAGCTGGTATGTATAGGGAAGTTGTGTCTTAGAAAGAGAGAAAAGGGCTGTGGTATGTAGTATGACATCCCTCAAAGTTGTCTATATACTAATTTCTAAGACCTATGAATGCCATGTGTCATAGCAAAGAGGAATTAAGATTGCTGATGAAATTAAGGTTGCTAAACAACTGACCTTAAAATAAAGAAATTATCCCAGGTCATCTAAAAGGACTCAGTGTAATCAAAATATTTTTAATTCAATTTTAAAAGAAGGAAGCAGAGGTCTGAGTCAAAGAGAGATCACATTGGATTTGAAGTGGGAGAAAAGGGAAGCTTCTAGAAGCCAGAAAGAACATGGACATAGATTGTACCCTACAGACTCCAGAAAAATGCAGCCTTGCCAACACCTTGATTTCAGCACAATGAGACTCATTTCAGATAGCTGACCTCAATTATTGTAAGATATTATCTCTGTTTCGTTTTAACCCACTAAGATTGTGGTCATTTGTTACAGCAGCAATAAGAAACTAATACAGGAACCAAGTCACAGAGGCTGTTATATGCTGTGTGTTAAGTCTTCTTGTGAGAATTTAGGAGTTTAATTCAGGGTAGAGAAATGGCATCAATATGGGTTGTTGAGAATAAATGGTGACAGGGAGATGCTTGTTATAGGCTGTGGCAATCACACAGACAAAAAAATAAATAAAAAAAAGATGAGTGGCTTACCTACAGGAATACTGCAGAGACAGAGAAGAGAGGACCAATTAATTTCATCGATAAAGTCAGTAGAACTTTGGCCCTGGCTGGTGGGCTCAGTGGTAGAGCATCGGCCTGGCGTGCAGGGGTCCCGGGTTCGATTCCCGGCCAGGGCACACAGGAGAAGCGCCCATCTGCTTCTCCACGCCTCCCCCTCTCCTTCCTCTCTGTCTCTCTCTTCCCCTCCCACAGCCAAGGCTCCATTGGAGCAAAGTTGGTCCGGGTGCTGAGGATGGCTCTGTGGCCTCTGCCTCAGGTGCTAGAATGGCTATGGTTGAAACAGAGCGATGCCCCAGATGGGCAGAGCATCGCCCCCTGGTGGGCATGCCGGGTGGATCCCGGTCGGGACTGCCTACCCATTTCCAACTTCAGAAAAATATAAATTAAATAAATAAATAATCAGTAGAACTAAGAGGTCAAATGAGTGTTGGGAATAAAAGGAAAGGAAAATATCTAGGAACATTTGTCAGTTTCTGACTTGGGGAGATACTGGTATTGTCACTGGGATGGGAAATGCAGGATGAATAGGACCTCTATTTTGACCTGTTGTGGTGGAGGGTGTGCATTGAGATTTGAGTTCACTAACCTTAAAATGATGTGATACATCGTGGAGAGCTGACAGTGGACTATATCAGAAGGTTAGATTTCAAATTTAGGAGTCCTAAGCATATGAGTAGTATCAAAACAAATAGAGCAGATGTAAAGTGGAATGCATTGATTAAGAAACTGCCTCTGGGGATACTATTTCATAGTGATTATAATTCTTCTTTAAGCTTTGAATAAAAAGGGTAATTATCCACCAGGCTATTATCAAGATTAAATATGGTATTTAGCACAGTGTCTGGAGTTAGTAAAATCTCAATAAATGGTAGGTATTATTACTAAATGGTCCAGAAATAACAGAGAACATCAAGGCCAAAGAATCTAAGAGGCTAAGTCCAAATTCCTGAAATCAGTTACAGTCTCAGCCTCAGTGTGCTCACAATTTACTTAGCACCTTAAAGAAAAGGGTCATATTTCAGTTGCCACTGAATCTCCAGTGCCCAGCTCAGTGGCTTGCCCAACGTGGTCAAGCACTTCATAAATTTTGACTGAAAGGCTGAGAGGAGAAAGAGGGATAGAGAAAGCAAAGGAGGCAGAGTGGGAGAGGGAGAAGAGAGTTAGAAAAGAGTAAGTCTATAGTGAGGAGAGTAGAGGAAGACAATGAGCCCATAAGGAAGTCAAGGCACGTTATGTGAGATCGGGAATGGGAAGAGATGGCGGGAGGCTGGGGCAGGGTGTGGTCATCGAGTCTACTGAGGGGAAGAGGTAGAAAGCCAGGCCTCTGGCCCTGGAATGGGCAGTACAGTAACTCCTGGGTTTGTCTTTTTTCTGGAACAATAGCTGCTTGGAGGCCAGGAGAAATTAGCCAGCTATGTGCCAGCAAAACTGTACACATTGTGCCTTTTGGTTTGATGCTGGTTGCAGAGAGAAATAGTATTTCCACTGTGGGCCTCTTAGACCTGGCTCCTAGGGCTGACTTAACAACTGGGGGCGCTCAAGCCCCTTGAGCCCCAACGTTCTGGCCTGGACCGTTGGGAGGGAGGGGAGAGGGGCCCAGGACGCCGCGCGGGGGTACTGGCCATACCGGTCCGGTCCGGACCGGACACGGATCAGAAAGGCCTGGGCGGAGTATGGATCTCTACCTCAGCGCCTGCTCCAAAGCTGCCAGCGTTGCCGCCACCAAGACTGCCTCCAGCAGCGTGGCTGAGAACAGCCAGAAGTGCGGATATGTGAGTGGCAGGAGGCCTGGGCTCCTTGTCTTCCGATGGGTGCAGGGCAGGGAGAGACACCCGCAGGTCCTGTGGTTCCCAACAGTCACCATTCAGGTGCCCTCATGCGGTGTAGCGGGTAGAGGTGGCTGCAAGAGGGAGGGGTCAGGAGGTTGCCAGGGGTCGGCAGGCGGGAGGTCAACCCAGGCTGTAGGAGCCCGGGGCTCCTTCGTTGCAATAGGTAGTTGGGCCAAAGACAGAACTCTCCCATTGTACCTGACAGGACGTGAACAAAACCCACTTTCCAGTGGTTGGAGCGGCTGAACTATTGGATCTGCCTCTTGGGGTCAAGCTGCCTGCGATCCCTGGGAGCAATACTTTATTCTACACTACGAAGTTAAATCAGAAGGTAGTTTTTATCTTAACCTTGGTGTCTTTGCCCATTTCTGCTTGCCGTTTATGGCAGGCGCTGCATTATACAAAGTCCATGAAGGGAATTTGCACTGACATTCACAGGAAAGAAAAAAAAAAATCAAACCTCCATCCAAATCAAACCGAGGTATTGTTTAGGATTCATACCAAGCCACGTCATCCAGTATGGCTTACACAGGATCGTGGGCTAAAACCTTTGGATTCTTAGTTCTCTCATAATTTGTGACAGCATATTAACTTTTCTTTATAATAACACTTAAGATATTTCTATTTAGTGAGATTTTATTTACTTAGAAATAAATATATTTGATTCAAAGGTGGAAAATTACTAGTGTTGGCTGGTATTTAATTGTTATGATTTTAACTAAGAATAACTTGAACAAAACTCTCATTACAGAAATTTCTCTATGGTTTTGTTTTCGGAAGAATTCTATTGCATATACAAAATTGAAGGGGGGAGGGATGGAATTGAAAACAGTTAATATGGTTAAGTACTTGAACCTCACTTTAATGGAAGGAGGCTCTACCTCCCTGAAGAGACTCCATCATCTCCCTCAACCTTCTTTTCCAGTCTTGACTCCAACCCGGAGCCTCAGCTTTTTCCAGTTGAGGTCCTTTATGCCTTCTCACACATACCACGTAAATGTTTCTGTGCTTTTATTTGCCTTGTCCCCAAACTTGGCATGCCCTGTGCTCTTCTCCTCAATCTTTGAATTTCAGCCATCTTTCAAAATTTTTTCTAAATTATCATAACCCCCTGTGATCTTATATTTACTTAAAATTTATATTGCCTTTGGTTTGTATCATTTCACTCAACACTACAATTCTATAATTGTAGGTCTGTACTTTAAATCAGACTGGGTTATAGTGTGTACTTCCCTCAAACCCTTTCATGTTCCTAGTTCTCAATGCTACTCCTACCCTTTAACCTCCCCAGCCCTTGAGTCAGTAATTGACAGTAAAGAAGGTTCAATCTCTTCTTTTGGAATGGTTTATTTGCTTCATACTGCCAAAAATTCTACAAGGGGAATTCTAAGTGACCCCCTTACCCTTCTATTCTCTGTGATATCAGAAATGGGTAGAGCCACTTGTCTGAGAAACATGATTTTGTAAAATAAGTTTTGCTCCTCGAAAATACTTGTTTTTAAAAACAAATCTGTTCTACTAGAATAAAACAAGCTAATTAAAACATGCGTACTTCACATAATTTAACTGAGTCACACTCACACAAATTAGCTTCTGTAAAGTATGTTGAAACCTATCTCATTACTCTTTTGTGTCTATATTTAGCCCTGTCTTTCTTTTGTCTCCCTCAAATAAATTCTTGGCTGCATTACCATTTTATGTCAAATAATTTTTCTTAATGTTCTCTCTCTTTTTTATTACATTCATTCCCTTTAAACTGTCTTAATTTAATTACAATTAGGCACCAAAGTATTTCCTTGAAGACTGAGTTTGTGAGAGCTTTCTTTTTCTTTCAGTAAAAGCTCCTCAATGAAGTAATGCTTTATATTTACACTTTTAGGGTTTTTAGAAAAAAATTTTTAAAGGTAAACAGACTCATTATTTTAATTGACAACAAAAGGGTTACCCTGGTTAAAGTGAATGGATTTGTTTAAAAGGTGCTCTTTTAAGGTCAGTAGCCCAGGTTTGATTTTGAGAAACATCTCATCACAGATAAAAGTCAATATCTAAAAGAAGTCAACAGCTAAATTTCAACATCTAAAAGAAAAAATCAGACCAATCCTTGACTCATGAATGTTGGTTGCTTCATATCTGGTCTCTCTAAATTTAAGACACTGCTTTGTAGAATTCCTTTCTTTGCCTTCTCAGGAAAGCAAGGACTTGTACTTCATGATTTAGGCCCCTTGGAAAGGATGAAAGTCTAGTGTTAAGCAAGAGAACAGAAACTATCCAAGGAAGTGTGAAATGGAAAAAAAAGGAAAGCTAGCATCTTATCAGGTTCTACCAGTCTGCCTTTTTGTCCACGTATGAAGCATCCTCCCACCTACTTTAAGGGAGTTCTTTTTAGGATCCCACCCAGACAGCCTCTTTAGTGTTACAAATCTGACTGATGTGTGTCAGACAGAACAAGGCAGAGGTCACAAATCAGTACCTGCAGACGTCAGAACTGTGGTGTTTCATAAATTGAATTAGATGCCTGCAAATGGTAGATGCTCTCAGGTTTGCCACATCTCCTACACATTCCAGCTGCCTTTCACTTGGCCAGTTCCTGCTTTGACATTACGTTAGATTAAAACTACTGTTTTTCTGCCCCCTCCAAAAAAAAGTAAAGGAAAACAAAAACAAAGTGAGGCCATTAGGACAACATCCACACCTACTCCTATCATCCACTTTTTCCCTTTCACAGATTTTTCCCTTAACACATTAACACCACCCTGCTATTGAAAAAATGGACAAAAAACTCAAACCAAAAAAAAAAAAGGAACCACTTTCGTAATGTTTTAATTTTTAATTTATAAGTGAGATGAAATAATTGAGCTGTTTCCTCTAAAATAACAAATATAGAAACATGATTATTAGCTGATATTTTCCTTCTTTTATAAGTTAATGGCTTTTGCATAAACTTGTATTTGGTCTTTACACATATGGAGAAATCTTAATTCCTATCAATATCCTTTATAACTGGTTCTTCAATATATTTTACTTTTTAATTTAAATCTTGAACATTTTTTCTAACTGTATCACTCAGAGATTGTTGGGTTTCTTTTACAAATAAGACCCCCAGACCCCAAGATACAATAACTCTTTAATCCATCATCTTTAACGTCTGAGTTTTACTTCTATTTTTTTGATAAATTTGTTTCCATGAATCTTGGGAATAGATTTTCCATTTTTCATCATTTTCAGATTATTATTTAATAGTTATCATTGATATTATCTCTTTATCCTTCAAAAGCAGAGTCTTGACCCAGAAGAGGGAGGAGGGAAATGGAGAAACTTAGCATTAGCTTTATACATTAAACTAAATTTTATTCAATTCTCCTTCTTTTCCTTTATTCTTTTCTTCTCTGGCTCAGGGCCAGAGATTGATGGCGATCAGTAGAGGAAGTGAGTGAGGATGGATTTCTAGAATAATTCAGACCAGTGGGGTGGGGGGAGTAGAAATAAGCAATTAGTATTACTCAATCCAAATCATTCTGTTTCTGGGTTTCCCTACATCAGATTCTTCTTGCATGCTTTATTTTTAATGAGTACTCTAGTCATTTTAATATATAGGTTGATATATAAAAGTGAAATTCATTAATTTTACATTTGTCATCTTTTTAAATATGTGTTTGCAGCTTTTTCAACCTTCTTATGGTTTTAACCTGAGTGATCCTTATTGTCGACTATTGGAAAACCAATATAAAAGTCTTCATGATCCACATTTAAGGGCATACCATTCGCGCAAAGATATCCTGAGGAGATTAAAGAAAGGTGGCTACATTACCAGCAACAATAAAGTGGGTTGAAGATTACTTTTTTTTAGTCATTGAAGACTTCCAAGACTTGATATAAGCTTGCTTCTATACCTCAGTAGGGTGGGGTGGGGTTTTACCTTTATCTTGGTCATGAGAGATACTTAATAAGAAATTATATGTTATTTGGTAATTTTGGATTAAGGGAAATCAACAACCTTTGTTTCTAAATGATACTACTACTTCTCTCTTTTTATTTTTAATATCAAAGATGATTACCAAATAATTTGAGAATATAAAAATAATTTCCCAAATATATCACAGTTCTCTTTCTCTGTCTCCAGTGGTACTATATGCTTGTCAAAGATTATATCCTATGAACTTTTTAAAAACCTGAGACAAATAAGAACATAACAAAATTAGCCTGATGGAATCCTAATAGAATATAGAACAATCTTATATTCTAATTTGTATTGAACACTATTATTATATTGGTGTTTTATTCTAGTAACTCCAATTATATGTACTAAATTCCTTATCACAGCATAAGTCATATTAATAAAGTAATAAGATTTGGGTAGAAATTTCCTGCTGTTTAACAATTGTAGAGATTTCTGTTATAAAAGTATTAACAATTTATTATTTTTGGTACCAAAATATTATCAAGTGTATATTATTACTATTTTTCCTCCTGAAAATAATTGATAGGATATTTAAATGTTTGTATTTATATTCTATAGTATTGTTTTATGTGTGTGTTTCTTCAGATTGTATGCAACTTGAGGGAATTGAATAAGTACAGGCAATATCTTACCAGTTTAAAATTAGACTTCGAAAGAAACTATATAAGAGAACAAGTAAGTTAAATACTTAAATTTGATTTCTTATATAGGGTTTGGAAGAAAGGTTTATTTATCTAAAAAGTATTTTCTTATAATACTTTTAATTTTAACAAACTAATTAAATTTTTTTTCTGTGACAGGGACAGAGAGAGACAGAGAGACAGCCAGATAGGGAGGGAGAGAGATAAGAAGCATCAATTCTTTGTTGTGTGGCACCTTAGTTGTTCATTGATTGCTTTTTCATATGTGGCTTGACTGGGGGTGGGGGACTACAGCAGACCAAGTGACCCCTTGCTCAAGCCGTGGGTTCAAGCTGGTGAGCCTTGCTCAAACTAGATGAGCCTGTGCTCAAACTGGCAACCTTGGGGTCTCGAACCTGGGTCCTTTACATCCTGGTCCAATGCTCTATCCATTGCACTACCACCTGGTTAGGCATAAATGATAATTTGAGGTTGCTGTATTAGGCCAAGAAAAGGAAAGAGACCAGGTTACCTACAAATACACCAGTGGTAATCAGCATAATTTAGTAATTAAATTGCTACTCCAATGTATTCCTTCAATCTGAGTGGGGCCATGGCAGCAAATTCTGAAGCTGGAATCCAAAACATCTTAAGTAACAAGAGAGGGACAGTATGAATAGTTATAATGTCCTATGAGTGACTCAAAGAATATGTACATTTGCGTTTCTATGCCCACACACATACAGCTGTGTTCAATTATAAAAGTAATGTGGAATGATGGATATAAAGTGAGTGGATATAAATAGTGACTTCCTTTCAATTTTTGACTTGAAGTTAGTGAATGTTTCTGTGTGCATGAATGAATCTGGATTCTAGGGTCAAAGAGGATTGAATAAAAATTATAAAAGTGTGTGTGTTTATACCAGTTTATGTTCTAAGATTGAGAGAGTAGATAGAAATGAGAGTGACTTACCTATATCTTTAAGTAGTCTACAATTTATCGTACTTCCCTCTCTGTCTAGAGTTTCTCCTGCCCCTCCATATTTTTCTTTTTTTTTTTCAGAATGGATGAAAATATATGATATTTATCTTTATTTTCAATGACAGAAATCTTTACTTTGATTTGGTTGTCTATGTCTAAAATGGGTTCAAAATAGATTTAAATGCAGTTAAACAGAATTAACTATCTAGAAAATACAGAAATTCTACTTAACACTACATATAAGAAGGCATATCAAAGGGCAGTTTTATTTCTGGTAAATTTAAAATCATTATAGACACATATGTAGAAAATTGCATATATATGATACACACTTTTTTTTTTTAAGAAAATACTTGGAAGACAATTAAAGAAACTTCAAGAAAACAGTCAAATACCTGGACATTGTGAGGTTTCACAGTTCAAAAATTGGTTGTTACAGCAGGACACTCCATCTTTTAAGGACCAGGAACGATTAATAAGGCACAGGTAAAACTGAAGTTAATGCATATTTTATATATACATTTTGGACTCAAATAAGTTGAAAAATATTAGAAAGAATTGAAATTAGGAATTTTTTTTAAAGTACTAGACACTATTTAACTCCATTATTGCCCTCAGTATGAAGAGGAAGGGAGACCCAGATGGAAGATTTCTTCAAGGTTTTGTACTGTATTTATTTCCTCATGTAAAAATGCACCCTTTTAAAAAAATTTGGGGTCTAAAAACTGGGTGCTTCTCATACAGTGGCTGTGGCATTTCAAATGCCAGAAAAGGACCTGAGGAAAAGGCACTATGTGAAGGCAGTGATTCTTCATCAGACACAGATGAGGACAAGCCAACGGAAGGGAGTTTTAACAGGGAGGAGGAGTTGTATGAATTTTACGATGAATAAACCTTGAGTTCAATAACTTAATGTAATACTTTTTTTTTTTTCAAATTTCAGGCCCCAAAATTAAGGTGCATCTTATACATGGGAGCGTTTTACACATGGGGAAATACAGTGAATCACAAGGGACCCAGGATACATTTTTTTCTTAGGAAATTCAAATCTATTTTTTTTCCTTCTAGATTTGGAATCAATTTTTCGGTTATTTTAGCTTTCTTTGAAAACTCATCTCCCTAAACTGAGTGATTTATGAATAATTACTATTTAAAATGTGTTTAATAAGTCTGCTTTATATACTACTATTGTCTTGGCCATAAGAACAGATACTTATATGGTAAGGAGATCTGTATTACAAAATATGTTGAGAGCTGGCTTACAAGTTCATGAATAGAACTGATAGAAAAATTGTAAAAGTCTTTTAGTTCAAGGAATAAAAAGTGAGCCAGGAGGTGGTTTGGGCAAAACAAAGCAGCTGATACCACTATAAGCGAAACATCCAATTCACCTTCACTTACATTTGCACTTTTATTTAGATATTTGGATATGATAAGTAGAGAATTAGAACAACGGGAGCACACAGCAGAAGAACAGCGCCTACTCCAGATGGACAGAGAAGAAAGGCAACTGCGAGAACAAACTAGAAGAAAACTTAGTCTTCGTAGAAAAATTGAAGAGGTGAGAGATACATTTAAAATATTAAGAAAATAATTGTGCACAGTGTTTTATTTGTCAGTAATTTTAGCTGTCTACTATACTTGAAGTCATTTCAGGTCTAAATAATTTACCTACTTTAATCTTTTTTTGCAGCTATAATATATAAGTTGTAACATAAAATAAGGAGGCTGAAACCACAAACTGTAAATATAAATCTATATGTGCTCTTAAAGAGATGATTGTGAAATTTACAGACACCATTTAACTTCCCTAGAGTCCTCAATGTAAGCAAGATATATATATATATATAATATATATATATATATATATATATATATTAGTTTTAGTAAAAAATAATCATGTCAATCACAACCATGCTTGCATTCCTAATAGGAGTAAAGTAAGGAGAGCCCTTTCAAAATCCTATATATGACTTCCATTGTACTTGACCTGGTTTCTGTTAGACTCTTGACTTGTTCTAATTTGCTCATTGGTGGTGGGCAAATCTAAAGGTTTATTGTAAACACAACTTACAATAACATTGTGCTCTCTAGGAATGGAAGCAAAAAGAGATGTTACTTCTGACAAAGATTGGAGAAGATAACGAAAGAGAAGCTAGAGTAGAGGAACAACGACGCAGATGCAGAGAAGAGCGTGACAAGAAGGTCTATTTAACTCTAATCTCTAATTTGGTTTGTTAGAGAAGAAGCCTTTTCTAGTTTTGATTTTTGAAAAGTGCATAATATGACAATGGATCAGTTCCCCTAATAATATGTGTTATACAAAACTGAAAGTTATGAAAGTTTTTACTATATTTTGGCCATATTATATTCTGACCATAATATACAAAGTACTGCTCTATTATTTGGTATAATTATTTTTTACTTTATCTCACACCATAAACTATACTTGTAATTCCCATAGAGTACAGTGACAACTGATTTTTTTTTTTTTTAGAATCAGAATTTCTTGGAAAAATTACTCAATTTTTACCTTCCAGTTAATTTTTAGAGTAGTGCTTTTAAATTTAAATAATATATAATATGTTATGATTTGGAGTCTAAACCTGTATATAGAGAGAAAGAAATCATTTGAAGTCGCAGTACCACCCTATTGGTACACACCTATTGTTAACCTGTTGGTACACACGCACAGGCACACATTTTTGTGACATTTTTATGAATGTTTATGTGTTCCAATAAATAAATTCATGTTATTATACCCTAAAGGCTGTTTTGTTCATTACTTTTTCATTTAATTAAATAACATGGACAATTTGCCATATTAATAAATGTTGGTCTGAATTGTAAAAAAATCATCTTAGGTTGTTTATTTTTAACAGAACTAGACATAAGTATAGATTTACATAATCTGGTTATATTGATATGTACTGCTATATCACATTTTTTTTCATTTTGGAAATATAAGAAATACAAATATGTATGATAATCTAATCTACTTTTGTCACATGCTAATTTTATTATTATCAAGAACATATGGCTCATATGGCACTCAATCTATTCTAATTTATTGTAATTATTTTTCTAATCAATTGTTTACCAGTTTTTTTGTGTGTGGGAGTTCTCTTGAAGTTGTCCTTGTATTTTAAATTTTTTTATTTTTACTTTTTTTTTTTTGCTTCCAGACACCTCTGAAAATATTTTAGATTTTGGAGAGCAACAAAAGGCCCTAGGTTGTCCCTTAATTTTGGCCTGATGCCAAATTCTATTTAATGAGTGGTAGCCAATTTTAGTGGCAACTAGTAAAAACAGATAAATTCTGGGAGTGCCCATTAGATAGAACCAGTCCAATGATGGGAAAGCATGTTAACATCACAGGCTGCTTAAGCTATGTTAATGGCAGATCTCTCTGAAGTATTGACATTTCTAACGGAATTATTCTAGATTGTCTTTTTAAAGCATGTTTTAATACAAGAGGCTTTCAATTCATTTGTATTTCCCAATATTTTTATAACTTTTCCCATGAGATTTGACATTATATGTTTTTACTCCAAATTATGAGCTTAGAGTTACAAAAATCTTTAAAAGATTTTTGGTTTTGCATCTTTGTCACAAATACGTTATATCAGTCTTTTTACTTTTTTTTGCTCTTTGACTTATTTGTCTAATTTACTGTCTTGATTTTTGTATCTTTCATAATCCTTTAAATAAGTAGTAGTAGCTTTTTCAGTTGTTCATCATTTTCAAAGTTGTTTTAGCTAATCTAAACCTTTTAACAGATCCATATAAATTTTAGAACTAGCTTGTCAATTTCTATCAAGAAATCTTGCTGAGATTTTTATTGAAATTGTGTTGTCTTGATACATCAGTTTGGGCACAAATGATCTCTTGATAATACTGAGTTTTCCAACTCATAAACCAAATGTGTCTATTTAAGTATCCTTAACTTTTCTTATCAATGTTATGTAGTTTGCAATGTAGAGGTCTTTTTTTTACTTTTAGGTGAGAGGAAGAGAGATAATGAAGCAGACTCTTACATGCACCCTGACTGGGATCCATCCGGCAATCCCATCTGGGGATGATGCTCCAGTACTGGGCTATTTTTAGTTCCTGAGGCTGATGCACTCCAACGGAGCTATCCTGAGTGCCATGGACCATGCATGAACCAATCCGGCCACTGGCTGTTGTGGGGAAAGAAGGAGAGAAGGGGGGAGGGAGAGAAGCAGATCGTCACCTCCCCTGTGCACCCTGACCAGAAATCAAACCCAGGACATCCATACACTGGGCTGACACTCTATCCACTGAGTTACCAACCAGGGCTCGGTGTACAGGTTTTATACATCTTTGTGATAGATTCACCCCTAAGTATTTTTAATTTTTACTATTATAATTTGTATTTTTATTTTAAATTAGGTATGTATAGAAAAGCAATTTTATATTCACCTTGTATCCTGCATTATTAAAAATCACCTATTAGTAAAACAAATAATAATCACTTACTAGTTCTAGGAGTTTTTGCCCAGATGCCATATATATATTTATTTATTATTTTTGCCTGATTGCATGAACTAGACCCTCCAGCATAGTGCAGAGTATGTAAAAAATATATAAATAAATAAATAGATAAATATACAAACAGCAGTGATAGTAAACATTACTACCAAATACTTCTTTTGCCTCTCTCGGCTCTCTAAAGATATATTAGGCTGCTTAATGTTGTCCCACATCTCACTGACACTCTTAATTTTGTAATTTTTTTTCTCTTAGTCTTTTCCTTTTGGATAGTTTCTGTTCCTCAATGGACATTAACCTCTTTTTCTGAATTGTCTACTATGCTGTAATGTATCCATTATATTGCTATCTCACACATTTAAAAAATTGATTTTTTTCCTTTTTATATCTTTCATGTCTTTTCCTTGTGAATATGTGGAATGAGTTATTTTATCTATGTTAATGTTCTTATCTTTGATTTTAACAGTTGGGTGCTGAGTGATTTTATATTTTTATAAATATTTTTAACTAGTTATTTCTTAGTACTGAGGCAAGACCCATTTTAATACTCTACCCAATGCACTGTGAATAAATTTTTTTTCCAGGGAGGCTGATGAGAATAGACATGATAAGTAGCTGAGGAGCACTGTTCTCTCTAATTCTTCAGGATGGTTTGTCCTTCTGTGGCCTTGGGTAGTTTTTTTTTTAATATGCATGTACTGATCCGTTCTCTTGCTGAATGCACTAGGGAACCATCTGAGGAGTCCTGGGGTTCTTGCTCTGTGTAGTTATCTCCTTTCTGGTATATCTGGGATCAATATTAGTCCAGGGATTCACAAAGGGAAGTTACATTTTATGTATTATATTCCGTTTACCTATGGTAGGCCTGAGTGACTTGTGGTTAAATTACTCAGTAATCCTCCAGCTGAAGATGATTTAGAAATTTTCTCAACTTCCCAAGATATTTATGGATTATGAGACCATTTCTGACCTGACACTAGACTAGTTCTCTCAGTAGGTGCATTGAGGTAAATTGCAACCATATGTTAAATATGTATATTCATTATGTTTGACCACAAATGGAAATTTACTCCTTAATGCCCTCCCAAATTTGTTCTCATGGTAACTCACAAGTCAAGACAGGAATGACTATTCATTTTCAATATACTAAATCATATTATAAGTATTTGTTTTTCATTTCTAAATAGCAATTTGATGCTAACCAATATATTTCCTTTAATGTTTTAGAGACAAGCTACTTTAGAGAAAAAAATGGCTTATCATTTACAAAAACTGCAAGAAAATGACTTTAAAAGAGAAGAGATGGGAAAAAACACATGTGATTACAGAGGACAGGATGGAATGCATTTCGAATGTAAGAACATTAAAACTGAGGTGGCTGTTTAGAAAGTACTTTTCTATGTATATAAAATTTATTTTGTAAAACTTTGTTTACTTACATTCATTCAACTTGCATTGTACCAGGCACAGTTCTCGGCATTTCCCTGTTACTGTTCAAGTTGAAAATAGACATATATGTAAAAATTAAAACAAAGAAAAATAATCTTATCTAGTGGTTCAGTGGACAAACCTGATTATACTGAAATTCTAACTAATTTCCCTACATTTTATGTATTTTTTGCTACTGAAAGTTGAAAAGGTTACATTTAAGATGATGGCTAATATATACCAATATAATCTTTTGCTATGTTGCCAGACAGAAAGAATAATAGACCCAGAGAAAAACAAAGGGAAGAAGGAAGAGAGGAGTTAGGGAAGAGTAAGAAAGAATGGGAAGAAAAAAAGAAAAATAAGTCAAGCACAACTTTGCTATGCCAAATCTCTACCAGCTTCCTGTTATTTATAACATTATAAGATTATAGGGGACTTTATCAAATCATTTTAATTACTGATATTAAAATTTCATGGCCTGTATGCAAAAATGTTGACTTATTTTAATTATCTGTGACTATATAGTATGAGGAAATATATGATCATCTTCCATGCAGTTATCATCATAGCATCACATCAATCCTATCTCTGTCCCAATCTTCATCTGTTTCTAGATGAGAACCTACGTATGTCACTCCAGTAATGACTAACTAGTCTCCACCGGCTCTTAATCTAATCTATTTCAAATCCATTTTTTAACTAATTATACTTAAAACTTAAAGATCCTCATTACCTCGCAAATGAACCTCAGACTTCTTAGGCAACAATTCATCATCATCTAGGGTCCAAACCAAATCTAACTAATTTATTTTATTTCACATATTTCCTTGAAGAAGACAGCTATAATCCAAGCATTACTTATGTAGACACTTGAGCCAAACTGCTGAAATCTAAGTCCTGCTTTACCATTTTCCCGAACATGTAAAGAGCTTGTAAAAATACTTTAAACCCTCTAAACTATAAATTTCATTATTGAAAGCAAAGATGATACTCCTAAATAATTTTTAAAAGGAGTTTAACATTTCTAGCCCATAGTTAGGACTCAATTTATGTCATTGTCCAATCAAATGAGACTATTGACCATTCCTAAAATACGAATTACCTTTCATACTTCTTTGCTTCTCTTTTCCAATTTTCTTAACCTGGATTTACATGCTTACTGACCATCTAGCCAAATGCTACAATGATCTAAGCTCCATTGTCAGTGAAACTCCATAAAGCCTTTCTTAATAACCCTTATCGGAACATCTCTCTCCTGAGAATGCCTATAGTACTTTGTGTCATTCTTTTTTTTTTTTAATTTATTGATTTTAGAGAGAGAGAAAGCAGGAGAGAGAGAGAGAAACATCAATTTGGTTTTTTCATTTATTTATGCATTCCTTATTGGTTTTTGTAAGTACCCTGACCAGGGAATGAACCCACAACCTTAGAGTATTGATCATGCTCTTACCAACTGAATTACCTGGCCAAGGCTACTTTGTGTCATTCCTGATACACCTGCACATACTTCTGTCTTAATCACCCGTAATATTGTAAACTTTGTGTTTCACAGAGCACCTACTACTCATTGTATGTAAGTATAAATTAAATATGTTTGCTGAATGAACTAATCTATTCAGCTCATTGACATAATGACAGCAATGTCATGCTTCAGAAAACACCTCAGTAACTGCATATGTCCCTTACTCTTTAACTGTTAACTTTCTCAATTAATAGGAAAAGAGTTTCAAGTAGACATTTTAAACATTTGTTACATCAAATCCCTTTCTTTTGAAGAAGTAGAATATAAATTAATTCATATTATCAAAGTGACAGAGAATAAGAATATTTGTTTCACAAATGAAATGAAATTATACCTCTTTAGTAATGTTGTCATCTTCCATGAAGTAGAGAGCTTTCAGAGGGACACAAAAGAGAATGGGAGAGAAAGGGGCTATCAAGTGAATCTACTACAGTGGGAAGCCAGATCACTCACAGTTTACATTTCTGATAAAAAAAAAAAAACCCCATTGAGCACACATGTTGTAAAGGATCCTTTGCCCTACCAAATGGTTAGGGAAAAGAACTATAATCACCTCTATCACAAAAAAGGGTTATATACATGGTTGCTTATTCCAGGTTGTGGTGCACATCTAAGAGCTGCAATAGTCACTGTGGGCTGGTAGGTCTCCAGCTAGTAGTTATGTTAGCATGCAACCCCACAGAGAGGAAGTTATATTTTACAGTTGAGCAGTGTAGCTTTTCCTTTCTGCCAGAGGAAAATTCTCTCCCTCCAAGTATGTCATTTAACTTGAAGGGACAGTACTTGAAGAGTTATTGTCTTTCTTCGTATTTCACACCTCTCCATCTTCTCCAACCCCACCCCACCATTCCACATGAAAATTTAGCATATGGTTTAATTTCTTTGGGGCATGAAAACATAGTCAATCTTGGATAAGACATCACCATTATTCAAAATAAATATTTTATTATATTTCTTTAAGCTCATTCTTCAAAGAAGAAGAAGATTTATGATGATATAAAGTTAATTTATCCTGTTTCTGACCAGAAAGCAAATGGTAATTAAATAGTGTGATAAGAAATGCTAAATAGTAATTTGGGAAGACAGTATTTAGATAGACTCTTTTGCGAAAATGCAGATAAATCCTTGGTTCTGTTATCAAATGACTGATTTATGGTGATTCTTACGAGCAATGATATAGCTTCTATTACTTTCATGATTTGGTCTCCAGTTGCTGATTTAGTGTTTTGAACTTAACATTCTATGTTCATTTCAGAAAAATTAAATGGAGGGTTTATTGCTATTAAATAAATAGTACATAGAACCCAACAAATTGCAAAATAATTTTTACGCTCAAAATGATTTTAGAAAACTCTGAAGTGAGTCATAAATTAAGTACATCAACTGCAAAGCTACCATGAACCCTATTGAAATAGCACTTTATTATTTTCCTCACACTGTTACTTCATGTTGTCTGTTAGAGCTCACTGGAACCCAAATGAGAGCATAAAAATCCTTCAAATATTACACTGCCAAAAGTGTAAGATTCCTCAAAATTGAACAATATTTATTGCCTTCCACTACAACGTTTTCAGGGAAAAATTAAAATATATAAATGTTAAATTTCTTTGCTTTTATCAGTTAAAATTCTAAAGAAAAAGAAAAGCTCAAAACCTTTCCTCCCTGAGTATGTAATTTGATTAGTCAGTTTCATTGAGCTCAGAAACCTGGGAAGAGACAGGGTTGCTTTAGCTGACATTTTTCATTCTCAGAACCACTGATGTTGAGCTGATTCACCTCTAAACTTTATGGATCTCATTTTTAAATTCCAAATATTTTTGTATGAAACACCAAAGGGTTCTTACCATACACAATTATGACAACACTAGCCCCACATCTACTAAACTGTAGACAGTAAAACGAAATTCTCAGTATCAAAAGCAGTTATCTCACACAGGATGACTGTCTGACATTCCAGTGTTTAATGCAGCCCAGACTGGTCTTAATCATATCAGAAAGTCTCAGTGGATTGGAGGAAAAGATGCTAGATGGAATATATGGTTTTCAGCCACACCAAGTTACCAGTCTATCTGGGACAACTGTGTGGAGAACAGACCTGTAAATTTTAAGCATAGCTGGGAGACATTCTATTAAAAGATGTATTCTGAAACTATATTGATACATACTGAGAAGAGGGGCAGGGGAGATTTATCTGTCTACTCCACTCTAAGAAAAGTCACATGGGAGTCATTCTATTTTGTGAATTTTAGAACTGTACAGCAGTGACATCACAAATTATGTATTATGAGAAGTACTCTTCTTTCGTATTCACCCCAATCAAACCTTCTTGGTTTCAATTTCATCAGTGAACCCTGAAACAGACTCTGTAGTGTCATCGCTTTTACACTTTTCTGGGCAATGTGCCACACAGTTTGTAGCTAGCAACTCTCAGGCAGAGTTCAGAGTCCTAAATTCCCTATAGCCCCTGCTTCTGATCTTGTCTCTGCAGTTTTTCAGTCTCAAAAAAAATATCCTGAGGTATTTATTTTGCTTCACTAAAGTGAAATGGAATTTTTAAATACAATTTCATGAATTTTAATATATATATGCATTTGTGTGACCTTTACCACAATCACATAAGAGCAGTTCTAACATTCTAAAAATTTCCTTTTGCCGTCACACCTGCCTCCCTCCCACTAATAACCCCAGGTAACCACTGATACGTTCTGCAGCATTATAGGCTTCTCTCCCCTTTGGAGTATGCCTTATAAAAGGGATCATAAGGTATTGCCCTTTTGATAACGGCTTCTTTCAGTCAGCGTAATACCTTTGAAATCACTGAAGTTATTGTGTGTGTCAGTGGTTTTCTCTTTCTTATTGCTGAGTAGTATTCTATTGCATGTATGTACCAGAATGTTTATATAGTCACCAACTGAAGAAAATTTGGGTTGTTTCCAGGTTTTGGTGATTATAAATAGAAATGTTAGTAGTATTTGTATTCTGTATTTCGTGTGAACAAGGGATTACTGGGTCATAAGGTATGTTAAAGTTTATAAATGCCCCAGTTTTCTAGAGTGTCATAGCATTTTGCATTCCCATCAGTAATGCAAGAGAAATCGATTAGTTATGCATCATTGCAAGCATCGGTATTACCCACAACTGTGATTTTAACCACTCTAATAAATGTAGTGGTAACTCTCTGTGGTTTTCATTTGCATTTCCCTGATGGATAGTGATGTTGAATATCTGTTCATATGATGTTTGCCTTTTGTAAATCTTGCTTGGTGAAGTATCTGTTGAAGCTTTTTGCTCATTTTTAATTGGGTAGTTTTCTTACTGTTGAATTTTAGGAGTTATTCATATATTCTGGATACGAGTCTTTTCAGATATGTGATATTTTCTCTATGTCTGTGACAAGCCTTTTCATTTTCTGATCCATTGATTAGCCCTTGCCATTATGGCACTGTCTTGATTGCTGTAGCTTTTTTTAAAATTTAATTTATTGTGTTTACATAGATTCAAGTGTCCCACTGAGTATATCCCCCCCACCTCCATGTTCCCCTCAACCTCCTCCTGACCCACCTCCCCCCTACACCCTCCCCCTTTCCCTCCAGGATTTGCTTTATGCTCTCTATAACAGTGTTATGTATATATAATTTCACCAATCTTTTTCCCTTCTCTGATTCCATCCTCTCACCCCTTTCCCTCTGTCCCCTTTCCCTCTGGTCCCTTTGATCCTGCCTCTGTCTCTATTCCACTCCTCAATTCACATTGTTTATTGGATTCTGCAAATTAGTGAGGTCATATGATAATTTTCTTTCTCTGCCTGGCTTATTTCAATTAGCATACTAGTTTCCAAGTCCATCCATGTTGTCACAAAAGGAAACATTTGCTTCTTTTTCACAGCTGCGTAGTATTCCATTGTGTATATGTACCACTGCTTTTTAATCCATTCGTCCACTGACAGATATTTGAGCTGTTTCCAGATCTTGGCTATTGTAAACAATGCTGCAATAAACATGGGGATGCATTTCTTCTTTTAAATCAGTGATTTGGTATTCTTAGAATATATTCCTAAAAGTGAGATGGCTGGATCAAACGGCAGTTAAATTTTTAATTTTTTGAGAAATCTCCACATTGTTTTCCACAGTGGCTGCATCAGTCTGCATTCCCACCAGCAATGCAGGAGGGTTCCCTTTTCTCCACACCCTCACCAGCATTTATTGTGCGTTATTTTGTTAATGAGCGCCATTCTGACTGGTGTGAGGTGGAATCTCATTGTGGTTTTAATTTGCATTTCTCTAATAATTAGTGATGTTGAACATTTTTTCATATGCCTATTAACCATCTGTATGTCCTCTTTGGAGAAGTATCTATTTATTTTCTCATTTTTTGATTGCATTGTTTATAGCTTACTGGTGTTGAGTTTTACAAGTTCTTTTTATATAAATTTTGGTTATTAACCACTTATCAGACGTATTATTGAATATGTTCTCCAATTGTGTGGTTTGTCTTTTTATTTTGTTTATATTGTCTTTTGCTGTGCAAAAGCTTTTTAGTTTCATATAGTCCCATTTGTTTATCCTGTCCTTTATTTCCCTTGCCCATGGAGATAAATCAGCAAATATATTGCTGTGAGAGATGTCGGAGAGTTTACTGTCTATGTTTTATTCTAAAATGCTTATAGTTTCACAACTTACATTTAAGTCTTTTATCCATTTTGAGTTTATTATTGTGAATGGTGTAAGTTGGTGGTCTAGTTTGATTTTTTTGAAGGTAGCTTTTCAATTTTCCCAACACCATTTGTTAAAGAGACTGTCTTTATTCCATTATATGCTCTTACCTCCTTTGACAAATATCAATTGTCCATAAAGGTATGGGTTTATTTCTGGGTTCTCTGATCTGTTCCATTCATCTCTATGCCTGTTCTTATGCCAGTACCAAGCTGTTTTGAGTACAGTGGCCTTGTAGTATAACTTGATATCAGGAAGTGTAATACCACCTACTTTATTCTTTTTTTTTCAAGATTGCTAAGGCTATTTGTGTTCTTTTTTTGGTTTCATATAAATTTTTGAAATATATGTTCTATATCTTTGAAGTATGTCACTAGAATTTTAATGGGAATTGCATTGAATTTATAAATTACTTTGGGTAATATAGATATTTTAATGATGTTTATTCTTCCTATCCATGAGCATGGTATATGCTTCCACTTCTTTGTATCTTCCTTGATTTCTTTTATAAATTTTCCGAGTTTTAAAATTTTCCGAGTACAAGTCTTTAACCTCCTTTGTTAAATTTACTCCTAGGTACTTTATTTTTGTTGTTGTTGTTGCAATAGTGAAGGGAATTGTTTTCTTAATTTCTCTTTCAGACAGTTCATTGTTGGTGTATAAATATGCCTCTGATTTCTGAATATTAATTTTACATCCTGCCACCTTGCTGAATTCATTTATCAGGTCCAGTAGTTTTTTGACTGAGACTTTATGGTTTTCTATATATAATATCATATCATCAGCAAATTATGATAGTTTTACTTCTTCTTTTCCAATTTGGATGCCTTTTATTTCTTTTTCTTGTCTGATTGCTGTGGCTAGGACTTCCAGAACTATGTTGAATAAGAGTGGTGAAAGGGGAAAACCCTGCCTTGTTCCTGATCTTAAGGGGACTGCTTTTAATTTTTGCCCATTGAGTATGATGTTGGCTGTGGGTTTGTCATAGATGGCCTTTATCATGTTGAAATATGTTCCCTGTATTCCCACCTTGTTGAGAATTTTGATCATAAATGGGTGCTGGATTTTATCAAATGCTTTTTCTGCATCTATTGATATTATCATGTGATTTTCTCCTTCCTTTTGTTTATATGATGAATCACATTGATTGATTTATAAATATTGTACCAGCCTTGCCTCCCGAGAATAAATCCCACTTGGTCATGATGTATGATTTTTTTCATGTATTGCTGGATCCAGTTGGCTAATATTTTGTTGAGAATTTTAGCATCTAAATTCATCAGGGATATTGGCCTATACTTTTCTTTCTTTGTATTATATTTGCCTTGTTTTGGAATAAGGATTATGCTTGCCTCATAAAAGGAGCTTGGAATTTTTTCCTCCTCTTGAATTTTTTGAAATAGCTTGAGAAGGATAGGAGTTAGTTCTTTTTGAATATTTGGTAAAATTCGCCTGTAAAGCCATCTGGCCCAGGGTTTTTGTTTGTTGGGAGTGTTTTGATAACTGTTTTGATCTCATTTGTTGTAATCGGTCTGTTTATGTTTTTTGTTTCTTCCAAATTGATTTTTGAAAGATTATATGTTTCAAGGACTTTGTTCATTTCACCTAGGTTGTCTAATTTTTTGGCATACAGTTCTTCATAGTATTTTTACAATTCTTTGTATTTCTGCTGTGTCAGTTGTTAATTCTCCACTCTCATTGCTTATTTTATTTGAGTACTTGTTTTTTTTCTTGGTGAGTCTGTTTAAATGTTCATCAATCTTGTGTACCTTTTCAAAGAACCAGCTCCTGGTTTCATGATCTTCTGTATTATTTTTTTAGCCTCTATGTCATTTATTTCCACTCTGATCTTTATTAGTTTCTTCCTTCTACTTCCTCTGGGCTTTACTTGCTGTTCTTTTTCTAGTTCTTTCAGTTGTATGGTTAGGTTGTTTATTTGAGCTTTTTTTTGCTTCTTAAGGTATGCCTGTAATGCTATGAACATCCACCTAAGGACTGCTTTTGCTGTGCCTCATAAATTTTGAGTTGTATGTTCATTTTTATTAGTTTCAAGGAAAGTTTTGATTTCTTCCTTGATCTCATTGTTAACCCATTCATTACACTGGGGAACAAAATTTTTGTTGCATCCACAAAAACACTTGTTCTTACCTACTTCGAGTGTGCTGATCTCAAATCTGACATTAGTTTTTTCTCTGTAAGCTACAGTTTTTTGCAATTCAAGATTTTAGGTTTTCATCTTATTGTAAAATTTTCAACATTTAGTTTAACATAATGAAGTAGAATGTCTTCTTAGGAATCATCTTTGTGAAAATATAATAATTTATATAATGCAGTAAATACAACAATACACTAAAAGATATGATTGCATCAGAATTTGTCTACAGTTTTGAAATAGAACATATTAAAACACTTATTTTAATCATAAAATTTGCCCAAAACTTATTTAAATTCTATTCAGGCAAAAATTTGCATTTGTAGCTCTTGCGTTTGTGTACTTGTTGAGGACAATCTTATTTCATGCTCCAGCAGTAGTCTGCCATCATATTTCTGTTTCATCGCCCTTGATAATGCTCTTCCATTGTCTTCAGATCTTGAAGAAAGTGTTCCCCCTGCTCATCACTAACATTTTCAAGATTTTGGGGAAACTTATCAAGGTGACTTTCCGGAAGTGAATCTTAATGCATAATGAAGTAGAATTGCTTCTTGGCATTATCTTTGTGAAAATATAATAATTTGAGGTATATTGAATATACCTGCTTTTATCTTCTCGAAAGACAAGGCAGGAAAAGCAGAAATAATATGTTGAAAGCATTTACTTTCTCTATTCAAAGCCTGAACAAACTGCTTCATTACAGCAAGTTTGATGTGAAGTGGGGGAAAAATGATCCTGTCTCAATTAACTACAGGTTCATTCACAATATTTTGCATACCTACTTCCAGAACTTCACATTTTGGCTACTCCTTCTGTGTCCAGTGTTTCTTCCAATTTCGGCTGTCCCAAAAACACAGAAAGCAAGAATACATTATGAAACCTCTCTGTTGTGCTAGCAGGAAATTTACCATTTTAAGATCCACACAAATGATCCAGTTATGCTCCTCATACTTCAGAAAATCGAGGACAATTTTTATCTCATTATAATCTTCTTGCAGATGAGTTGAATAACGAATTGGAACCACTGCACAAACATTACCGTTGTGTAGGACAACACATTTCAGACTCCATTTAGAGCTGGCAAGAAATAGCTGCCATTCTGTTGGACTGTAAGTGGTAACACCTAGCTGGCTGAGAAGAATACTGATATCATGACAGTAAACAAAGTGTTTGTCTTCAGAAAAAAAGTCGACAAAAATTTGTTCACTCTTCCTGAAATGGGATACCTTGGATGACTGGTGAAGTACATTCTTTTCTTGAAGCCTGGAGGCTAATAACTTAGCTGCTTTCTTTGATAAGCTTTAATGATTTTGGTATCGCAGTGATCTTGATATCAAAGCATGATTTGGGAGAAGTATTCACTCCTAAACTTTTTGGAAGAGTTTGTGCAGTATTCATGTAATTTCTTCTTAGCTATTTGGTTCAGCTTCAGAATTGAAGTCACTTGAGCTCAGAGTTTTCCTTGAGGAAATGTTTTAATTACATATTTAATTTCTTTAATAGATATGAGGTTCTTTACAATATCTCTTTATTCTTGTATAAAATTTGGTAGTTTGTGTTGTTCTAGGAATTTGTCCCTTGCATATAAATTTTTTTAATTATTGCCATACATTTTTCATAGTATTCTTTTATTCTTATTTTTAGTATTATCTATAAACTGTTGTGCTGTTATCTCTAATTTTCCTGGTACTAGAAATTTGTGTCATCTCTTTTTTCTGGTCAACCTGGTTTATCCTTTTTCAACTTCTCAGAGTAAACTATTAGTTTTGTTTTGTCTCTTGTTTTTCTGTTTTTTTCATTTTCATTTTTATCTTTACTATTTTCTTCCTTCTGATTACTAAATATTGAGAAGTTCTAGAAGAATTGAAATGCTGATAAACTGATGAATGGTATACAAAATGGTAAAAATACTTTGAAAACAGTTAAGCATTTCTTAAAAGTTAAACACATAACTACCATATGACACAGTCATCCCAATACTAAGTATTTACCCAATCAAAATGAAAAAAAAAATCCACACAAAGACTTATGCATAAAATTTCTTAAAGGTTTACTTAAAAATAGTCAAAATTGTAAACAACCCAAACAACAAAAAATATATAAAAATTGTGACATAACCTGACCAGGCAGTGGCACAGTGGATAGAGTGTCAGACTGGTTTGAAACCCCGAGGTTGCCAGCCTGCGTGTGGGCTCATCTAGTTTGAGCAAGGCTCACCAGCTGGAGCCCAAGGTCACTGGCTTAAGCAAGGGGTAACTCTGTCTGCTGTAGTCCCCTGCTCAAGGCACATATGAGAAAGCAATCAATGAACAACCAAGGTACCACAATGAAGAATTGATGCTTCTCATCTCTCTCTCTCTTTCTGTCTGCCTGTTCTTATCTGTCCCTCTCTCTGTCTCTGTAACAACAGGAAAAAAATGTGACATATCCATATACTGGAAATCTTCTTAGAAAAAAGAAAGAACAAATGATTATTACATGTGACATTATGTTGAATGAAAGAAGCCAAGCAAGAAGTAAAAATAAAAAAGAGTACAAACTATATGATTCCATTCATACAAAATTCAAGATAATCTTGTGTGAGAGATACACAGCAGTATTGTCAAGGGATGGGAGTAGAAAGATGGATGGATTAAAAAGGTGGATGAAAAAACTTTTGAGAACACTGGAATTGTTATTTTAATTACAATGATGGTTTCTAAGCTGTAGACTTTTTAAAATTGATACAAACCATTTCATTTAAGCACAGTATATTGTATTTCAATTATATTTCTATAATTTTTAGTGGAACTACAGTGTTTGCTTCTTTCTTTTGCTTTTAGATCCTGCAACAAATGTTATTGATCAATCTCAAAGTAATTCAAAGAATGTTGGCAAGAAATCAGCAAATCCAGTTTTTCAGTCAAATACAAGATACAATGGCACTGAAAAAAAGGTATAAAATTATATCTCGAACTTTTGTATGCTGATTATTATTTTATCTAGTAACTTTCACTTCTATGAGCTCTATCTTTTACTATTAGCATGGTACTGATTAGTTAGGAATATTAGGTTCTATTCAGGAATACTGAACCCTTCCCTGAGTGTGTTGAGTTACCTTTGTGCTAAACTCATTATATAATTTAGCAGAAACTAATCTAAACAAATATTTAGCAATTATAATGATAATAATAGCTAATATTTATTGAGCATCTACTGCTGATCAAGTCTTGTGCTAAGCCAGAGGGGAAGGAAAATGAGGAAGTTGGGTGACAAAAGATACAAAGGTGAATGAGACAATCACGTAAGTACTCATTCTCTAGTGAGCCAGAGAGTCACAGTAAAACGAGGTTCTGGGGTGATAAATTTTATTTTGGTTATAAGCAGTGTGCATATTAAGCTTTAGATTCAATTGGAATGGCTTGGATTGTCTTTCTCTGAAACAAACTGAATGACTCTAAACTTTTAGAACCAACCATTAAATTAACTCCATGCTTTAAACAACATGTGGAATATTGGAAGAAGAACAAGTTTGTACATTGCTACATACTAAACTCAATTCCAAAATAGTTAAATTTGAGATCCCTGTGAAAAGTAACCTAGGAGGTTGGTAAAATGTTGTTCCTAAGATAGTTTTCATGACAGAGAGGATAAAGGTAAGAGAGAAATCTGTATTTGGTTGATAGAAGGCAAAATCTTTTTCCAGAAATATAGTTACTAATGAATGTTTTTTCTCTTTATTATTGTATCATATAGAAAGATGGATTGATAACTAAAAAATCAAATACTTGCAATGATAAAGGTAAGAAAATGAATAATATAATTGTTTATTATTTGTTAAGAATATAATTATGGTCTCATAATAGTTTTTTAAGTTTTACCTACCTATAAAAATTATAGTTATCTTAGAAAATAAAGCATGGTATAGAATTATTTATGATTATAGATGTTATAATTAGCCCAAATAGTTAAGTAATTGCTTGATAAGTATAGCTTTTGAAATTTGCAAAGTATGGAAGTTAGGGTCCCTGCTCTGGCTGTTTATAGTGATAATTAGATTAAATTATTGACAGATTGTGATTTTATAGGTTGCAATACAGAAATCTGTCCTTAGGAAGGTCTTTATGGACACAAGTGCCATCAACTTACCACATACAATACATCCTGTTTCCCATATCCAATTGACTAGAAAGGTACATTGACTTTTTATTTGCCTTGTTAGATTTCTGGAAGTCACTAAAAAGGTCTTTCGTATACATATCCTAAATATACACAAAGAAAATTTCAGATATCTCCGTCCAGTGACTAAGAACCATCTCAAATTCAATACAAAGTCAAATTCATCATTTTCCTGATCCCTCTATTTTCTCCTAGGAACAAAACATGAATTATCGTTAACTCTTCTTCTTGTACTTTGCATTCCATAGTGGCCACTTTCTGCCTAATCTACTTTCCTAATTTCCCTCCCTGTCTATTCTTTTCCATTCCCAATGCTCCTGACCTTGTTTTTTCCATCCTTTACTATTTTAGTACCCTTGCTCCCGTCTCTTTCTCCTCTTTTTAATCCACCATGCATTTTCTGTTAAAGTATTCTTCCCAAAAAGACAGCTTTGGTTATTCAAGTCATTAATGGTTTTCTACTGCAGACTGAATGAAAGGAAAAGTTGTTCTGGCCATGATCTGTGGTTAGTTACAGGTATTAAGCTGGTCATAATATTAAAAAATTAAGATCAGAGGTTAAGGATTAAAAACTTGTCCTTGGAACTGATGGTGAACCACTGAAAATTTATAGACAGTGAACATCCCCAAAAATCATATAATTCATTTATATATTTCCATATCTCAAGTAAATCCCCCATTATAGTAATTTTAGTGATTGTGGTAACTCAGCAGGGGGAACACTGGACCAAATTTATTCATTAATATTCACCCTAGTTCCAGTAACATCATCTTCTCATATTTAAAGGTATCTCTTCTTTTTCTAGAATCTACATACATCTCAGTTCAAGATACAGTTATTTCAGCTCAAACTTCACCCACAAAAAATTTTTCCAGATCTTCACAGTCTTATTTAGATACTACAAAACCTGAGGTATGTAATATTTATTTTGTCCTAAATATAAACAGAATTAATAAGGTACCATCTTACGATCATCATTGCTATTAAAAAGTTATTCATAGAGTGACCAGACAGAACAGCTTTATTCCCTGAAATTAATCATGCCATAATAACATTTTAATAGCCCTAAGATAGTCTTACCTGGGTACAACATGGTAGTTCACAGAAAGTACCTGTAGCCTGAAGAGGAAGTATCAAATTGGGTTTCTTCGTTTGTCTTTGACTAGTACTAACAGATAGTTCAGGGACAGCTATACTATCTCTCCCCATTCTCTTCTGACTAGTGATTAGTTAACTGCTGTTGGAAAATTACCAACAAATATAGGGTATAGTTTCTAGATATAACAGTTTTTTTTTCTCTGTGGATTGCCAACATGTTATTATATGAGTTAAAATCACATCTTCTATTCCTTTAGTAACACAGTGCTAACTGGCTCAGCTGTGTTAAAGAGATAATATGGTTTGAAAGAGATACCAATAAACTGGTAATTTATTAAATTCTTTTCGAATAAATTCTACCTGATTAGGGTGAAAAGTGGCATCATTTTCTGTGTCCTCCCAGACTACATTATGTAGCACTTCTAAAATGTGGTATTTTATTATTATAATTATCCATACTATGATATGCTTCCCTGTAGTAGTTTTAATATAAATAAACATTTAAAATAAACTTAATGTATGCTAAGACTCATAAAAATATTTCTTAACAACTTTGATATTTAAAGTTCTCATATTGCCAAACAAATTTCTAAGGTTATGTCCTTTACTAAACAAAACAAAGCAAAACAAAAAAATACCTGTCTAGGTTCTGGCCCGTTAGCTCAGTTGATGAAGAGTGTTGTTCCCAAACAACAAGATTGTGGGTTCAACCCCCCAGTCAGGAGACAAATAGAAAGCAACCAATGAAGGTACAACTGAGTGGAACAACAAATGAATGCTTCCCTTCCCCCTCCTCTCTCTCTCCCTTCCTTTGTCTCTCTGTAAATCAATCAGTAAATAAATTTAAAAAATTAAGCCCTAGCCTGATGGCTCAGTTGGAGCATCATCCTGGAGCAGAGAGGTTGCCAGTTTGATTCCCCAGTCAGGGAACATACAGGAGCAGCTCAATGTTCCTGACTCTGTCCCTGCCTTGCTCATAAAAAAGAAAAAGAACAGTGTCTAAACTTTATAACTGATTTTTTAAAGTAATATATATATATATATATATTATTAAACTTTCAATTCACATTGGTCTTAAATAGCATCAAATGTCTACAAATATCTAATTTATGAGAAATACCATTTTATTAATATAATTATCCATCCTGTTTGCTACATGTTATACACAGGCTAGCATTGTCAGAAAATGTATATCTGGAGCCTACATTCATTCACCTTTCAGAACTGGTGTAAAAGGGAGAAGTCTCTTGCTCTGGATTTACCTCCCTGAGCAGAATGAATTCTTGGACAAATCTAGACAGCGGAATCCCTATGTATTCTGAGAATCTGTTCTGTTTCCCAGCTCTACTTAAACTTTACTATCTTGTTAGCTTTGGTAAAAAATAAGCCCGTTCTTTTGTCCCATTGAGTTGATTAACTTTTTTACTAATCAATGCACTCCAGATATAATTTTAGAATACCAGTGAATACTATTGTGCAGAAAAAAGTTAACATAACAGCTTGAGACAGATGCTTTTAGAAGGGCCTATTTGCAACATTGGCCTTTAGCTAATGTTTGATAACTTGACTTTTCTAGCATTCTCTAATTGAACTTTTCCTAACTGAATAGATGGGGCACTGTACCTAGACTCTGCAAACAATGTAATTTTTGCAGAATGTCTGATTACCTTTTTTTTCGGTGGCTGGAATTTGGGTATGCACTAAAGCAGGAATGACTTCATGACCAGATTTCAATAGAAACTTTGAGTCCTAAGTTTCTAATGGATTTCCTGGGTAGAAACATTGCACACATTTCTGCATTTTTTACTGCTGGAGAAAAGAAGATGCTCAAGCATATCTTCCCACAGGAGGGAAAGAGCTTAGGAAGACTGCATGAATTTCTCCAGACTCAGCTTGTGTTTTTTCCCCTTACTTATCCTACAGGGTATCCTTTTATTGTAATAATCTTAGATGTGAATACAAATACATTCTAAATCCAGAGTCTTAACAAAACACCAAATGTGTGAATGGGCTCATAGACCTCTTATGATATAAATATAAAATTTTAAATTCTGAAAATAGTTGTAACATATCCACTGCGCCACCACCTGGGCAACAGTTGTAACATAAATAGCACTAATTATTGTACTTAACTTGACACTTAAGGGAAGTTCACAAACAATTTTTTAAATATATATATACACACACATATATATATATATATAATATATGTATATATGTGTATATATATATTTGTTGTTCAAATCCTGGAAAAAATCTTTTAAGGATATGTGTTTGTTTTGTTGTTTGGATTATACAGAAGGATACAAATGCTGATTGGAATGAAAGACAAAACAAGAAATTAAGCTGCGCCAATGGATCAGGTAAAGATAAAAAATAACTATTGAGTAAATTATGCAATGTTTTAATTCATTCTTTGAACTAACATTTATTGAGCTCTTGATTCATGCTGGCTATGGTGCTAAACATTAAATGAAAAAAAAAAATCCATGGTTTTTACTCATGGCTGTTACTGTGAAGTAAAGAGATAGGCATGCCAATAACCACAACACAATATAATAAGTGCAATAAAGACAAGAGGTGTGTATACAAATCAGAGCAATTAGAAGACAGAGCCTAGGACTACCTAGGGTAGTCAGCAAAGCTCTTATACAATAGGCATAAGTGATATATACTATCCTTCCAATTTAGAAATAAATAGTACTTGCCATAGTATACTTTTTTATGTGTTTTAAATTAAATCTCCTTTATTCTATTAATTATGTTGATTTTTAAAATTCCACCCAAAACTTTTGTTACTCTAAGTAATAATAATTTAATCAAATACATTATTTTTTTTCTGTGTACCAGATTTAATGTGCCAATGTTTTGTTTTACACTTTTGTTTCTGTGGTCATGGTAGTATTTAGTTTATAATTTCCACTTCTCATAATTTTTTTTCCCAAATAAAGGTTGTGATATTCTCATAAGCATCAATCCTTTATTTTCTGCTGAAAGACCTATGAAAAATATTGAATTAACTTTTTCTTAAAGGTTTAGTTGAGTTTACTAGTAAAGCTATCTGGTCTAGCAGTTTTCTTTGTTGGATAGTTTAAAATTACAATTCTGATTTTTTAAATATATGATTAGTTGTTATTCTTATAAGTTACCTTTTTCTAGGAACTGATCAGATATCCTAAATGTTCAGATGTATTAGCATAAAATTATTCATAATGTATCATTTTATGTACATATTACTTATACTAATAATTTAGTTATTTTTAAAATTTCAAAAATATAGATTTTTGTGTTATAATCACAAAGCACTTATTTTCTGACTTTTTGGTTAATGACCATTAGAAGAGGTGTGAGATGCATCTGACTGGTGTTTTGATTTTCATTTCTATGATGACTAGTGACATTTAGCACCTTTTCATATACCTGTTCTTTGTTGGTTTCATTAACTGGAAAAATAGCTAATCAGCTCTTGGGTTCATTTTTCCTAGGTATTTTTTTCTTTGCTCTTCAGTTGTATCCCTCTGTATTAGATATTAGCAATTTATTGAATATGTGTTTTGCAAATACTTTATCCCATTTCATAGGTTATCTTAACATTTTATTGATAGTTTTTTATTGATTTCCCAAAGTATTTTAGTTTGAAGTAATTCAACTTGTTTAATTTTGCTTGCATTGTCTTTGTTTTGGTGACCAAGCCAAAAAAATATTTGAGAAGATTAATGTCAGGGAGATAACCCTCTATGTTTTTTTCTAGGAGTTTTACAATTTCAGGTCTTATGTTTGAGGTTTTCATCAATTCTGAGTTGATTTTTATGTACACTGTAAGATAGGGGTAGTTTTATTCTTCAGCATGTACTTGGTTCTGTAGTTTTCTCAGCATCACTGATTGAAGAGACTATTTTTTCCTCATTAAATATTCTTGACTCCTTGTAAATTATTTGTATATATATATATACACATTATTCTTGGGCTCTCTATTCTGTACTGTTGGCCTATGTGTCTACATTTATGTCAATATAATATTGCTTTCATTATTATGGCTTCAAAATATTATTTGAAATAGAAAAGTGTGATGCCTTTAACTTTTTCTTCTTTCTCACGATTGGTTGGTTATTTCGAATCTTTTGTAGTTCTATACAAATTGTGGGAATGTTTGTTTTATTTTGTGAGAACTGATTTGGAATTTTGATAGGCACTGCATTGAAACTGTAGACCACTTGGGGTAGTATGGCCATTTTAATAGTAATTCTTCCCTATTACTACAGAGGATATATTTCCATTTATTTGTGTCTTCAATTTCTTTCATCAATGTCTTATATTTTTCAGCATGCAGATTTTTCACTTCCTTGTTTAAATTTTTTTGTGATGCTATTTAAATGGAATTGTTTTCTTAATTTCTCTGATAGTTTGCTATTGGTATGCAGACATGCAACTGATTTTTGTACTGATTTTATAGCCTGTATCTTGACTGAATTCCTTTATTAGTTCTAAAAGTTTTTTGGTGAAATTGTTTTGGTTTCTATATATAATATGTAATCTGCAAATAGAGACAATATTCTTTCTTTCTAATTTGGGCATTTTTCCCTTGCCTTATTGCTCTGGCTAGCATTTTTAATACTATTGTGAATAAAAGTGGTGAGACTGTATTTTTGTCTTGTTCCTGATATTGAAGAAAATGCCTCTTCTTTTCACCATTGAACATGTTAGCTGTAGACTTGTCATATATTTATTTTAATATATTGAGTACTTTGCATGCACCATGTGTTGAGAACTTGTACCACAAAAGGATGTTGAATTTTGTCAAATGCTTTTTCTGCATCTAGAGATGATATGATTTTTATCCCTCATTTTGTTAATGTCATGGATCATACTTAATCTTTTCCTTTTGTTGAATTATCCATGCATTGTAGGGATAAAGCCAACTTGATTATGGTGTATGATCCTTTTAATGTACTGCTAATTTGATTTGCTAATATTTTGTCTTGGATTTTGCATCTATGTTCACCAGGGATATTGGCCTATAATTTTTTGTTTCTCATAGTGTCTTTGTCTGAATTTGATATCTGGGTAATCTAGTTTATAAAATGAATCTGAAAGTGATCCCCCTTTTATTTTGGAAGACTTTGAGAAGGATTGGTATTCATTCATCTTTAAATGTTTGGTCAATTAACCACTAAACTATCTGGTCCTGAATTTTTCTTTGTTTAAAGAATTTTTTATTACTGATTTAATCTCCTTACTAGAATTTGGAATATTCAGATTTTTGATTTCCTAATTTTTTATCTTCACAGTTAGAAGTTCCTAAGAATTTATCCATTTCTCTCAGGTTATAGAATTTTGAGTAATATAATTATTCATCATAGCTTTTTTAGGATTCTTTGAATTTGCATGTTATCAGTTGTAATGTATGCTCTTTAATTTTTTTTTCCATTTTTTTCTGGTATGTGTAGCTAAATCTTTGACTATATTTTCTTTTTTTAAGCACTTATTTTAATAAATATTTTATCAATTTTTTTAGGTTCTACTTTATTTATCCCTACTCTGATCTTTGTTATTTTTTTCTTCTATTAACTTTGAAATTAGTCTGTTCTTCTTATTCTAGTTCTTTGAATTGTAAAATCAGATTGCTTATTTAAGATCTTTCATTATTTTTTAAAAATTTTTCATTGAATTTATTGGGGTGACATTGGTTAATAAAATCATATAGGTTTCAGATGCACTATTCTAAAATACATCATCTGTATATTACATTACTATAAATATCTCTTTTAGAACTGGACTTGTTGCCTTCCATAATTTTTTTATCTTGTGTTTCCATTTTCATTTGTTTTACAATATTTTTAATTTGTCTTTTAATTTCTTCTTTGCCCCATTAGTGTTCGCACAAGCATGTTGTTACCACACAAATACAAAGAATCATAAAAAAAATTAAAAACTGTGATGAATAATTATATCCCTCAAAATTAAATAACCTAGGAGAAATGAATAAATTCTTAGGAACTTCCAACTACAAATATCCATGTATTTATGAATTTTCCTTTTCTTTTATAATTCTAGTTTTCACCACTATGGTCAGGATATTTGCTTCATATAATTTCAATTTATTTGCATTTATTAAGATTTGTTTAATTTCATGTGCATTGAGAAAAACACATGCTGTTGCTGTTCTATTCAATGATTTGTATATGTCTATTAGGTCTACATGGTATAAAGCATAGTTTAAGATTTATGTTTCCTTACTTATGTTCCACTTAGATGATCTAGCCATGGTTAAAAGTGGGGTACTTAACTCCTTTACTGTTATTGTGTTATTGTTTTTCACTCCTCACGTGTGTTAATATTTGTCTAATATATTTAGGTGTACCAATATTAGGTACATAAATTTTTACAATTGTGATATATTCTTTATTAATTAACCTATTTATCATAATATACTGACCTTCTTTTTCTCTTGTTAAGAGTTTTTGGCTTAAGTTCTTTTTTTCTGATAAAATTATAGCAGTTGTTATTTTCTTTTGGTTTTCCAGTTGCATGGAATATCTTTTCCACACCTTCATTTATAGTCTATTTGTGTCTTTAAAGCTGAAGTGAGTCTCTTATAGATATCATATAGTTAGGCTTTTTAAAAAATTTATTGAGCTACTCTATTTCATTTGAGTGAAGAATTTATCTTATTTACATTTAAATTAATTTTTGATAGGTATGAATTTATAATTGCTACTTTGTAATTATTTTCTGCTAATTTATAATTCCTTTTTTCTTTAATTCTCTTTTCCTTTCTCTCTTTTTGTGATGGTTACTTACTGTAATGATGTTTTGCCTCTTTATCTCTACATCTTTTGTCTAGAGTTTTTTCCGTGAGGTGACCATGACACACACATAAAACATTGTATTGGTGGAAGAGTATATTGTAAGCTCATAACAATTTTAGATTCATACAGAGATCTATGTTTTACACTCTCCGCATTTTATGTTTTCCTGTCATAAATTACACATATTTATATTTTGCATATGCTGACCTCAGAAAGCATTTTGGTGTCCATTATTTAAAATTTATTTTTCTTAAATCATATACCTCTGTTCCATTAAAATCAGTTTCCTGAGTTTTATCTTTTTCTTTTTTGAACATATGTCCTTGTTTCATCATTTTTCTTGACTCTTTGTGGGCTGCTACTTATTAGGTAAAACAGCTAATTCCCCACCTTGACATAATGGCCAGGTGTAGGAGTTAAATCTTTTTATTCAGCCTGGCTCAAGCTTCTGGTTGTACCTCATACTTATCCAGGCTATGATCTTTCTTCCTACAGTATTTTCATTATTTAAAAATATCACTAGTGAATGTATTGGGGGAGTAAAATTTCAGATTTTATTTGATAAAACCTGTATTTTACTCATTTTTTTAGATATAACTATGGCTGGGTACAAGTTCTCAGGAACAAATATATTTTTTTAGCAGTTTAAAGATGCCATGCTACTTAAATGTTCTACTTTTTGTCCTTAATAATAATTCCAATGTAAGGGAAATATTTCCTTTCCTTCCTCCTCTCCAACACATCTCAACTACTTTTAAGTTCTTTTGTTTTAGTATTACTATGATGAGCAGCTCTGTTGAAGCTTTTCTTTATTGTCTCTCCTACTTTCTTTATTCTTTTCTTCTGAATCACTATATATGACATTCTATTTCTCTTCTACATAGTCTAATAACTCCCAAGTTTTCCATTTTTCTCTGTTACATTTTAGTTAGTTTCTTCAAATTTATCCTTCAATTTACCAATTCTCTCTACAGTTATACCAAATTTATTATTTTATCAATTCAAATCATTTTTATGTTTTGTGACATTAAACATTATGTATACATATATAATAAAATTTCTACTTTGCAAATTTGACTAGATTTTATTTTTTAGATTTTTTAAATAGGTTCTTAATCTATTTCTGTTTTCCAATCCCTCCTTTATATATTTAAAGATACGAAATGCATTTATTTTATACTTTGTAACTGGTAATTTAAATATCCACAATCTTTGAGGTCTAACTATAAGGCATGTTGTTTATTTTCTACTAACAGTCATGGTGTTTGGTTTCTTTTATTTTTGTGTGTATGTGTGTAGAAAGTGTTATTGTTGATCTATGTGGGGCCATTTTTTTAAAGAAATGTATTGTTGGGAATTGTATTTGTATAGCATGTATTATTCCTTACAGTATAGAAACTCATCAAATTTAATGCATTAAATATGCTCAAATCTTTAAATATTAATTACACTTCAATAAAATTGTTAGAATTTTTTCAAATGCTTCTGTTAGGCATCTGGGAGAGCAATTAACAGATTCACTTTAAATTATTTTCTCACTTGGAGTTTTATGAATCATAGCATGGATTTGATCTTCAAAGTCACATAAGAGATAAACTGTGCTTATGAATTCTAAGGAAATATTTTTATTTTCTTTGTCCTCTATCCACAGCTGAAACCAAGACATAATTTATTTGTACTGCTACTTCTATGGTGTACCATTTTTATAAGGCAACTCTTTCATAAAATTGTAGCTTTTTAGGTTCCAGTATATTTTTAGGGACTCAGTATTTTTGGTTATTTTTTATTGAATTTATTGAGGGTGACATTAATATAATTATGTAGATTTCAGTTGTACAATTCTATGATACATCATCTATATATTGGTACTGTGCATTCACCACCTTATGTCAAATCTCCATTCATCACCAGGCTGCTTCCTCTCTGGAAATCACCATACTGTTGTGTGTGGTTATGATTTTTATTTTTGCTTAATCCCTTCACCTTTTCTCTCAGCCCTCCAACCCCCTTCTCTTCTTTCAGCTGTCAGACTGTTCTCTGTATCTATGAGTGTGTTTCCAATGTACCACTCCTTTTTATCCACTCATCTACTGATGAGCACTTGGGCTATTTCCGAATCTTGGCTATTGTCAATAACACTGCAGTGAACACAGGGGTGCATATCTTCTTTTGAATTAGCATTTCAGGTTTCTTTGACTATATTGCCAGAGTGGAAAAGTTAGGTCATAAGACAGATTTATTTTTTAATTTTTGAGGTAGCTCTATTCTTCTTCCCACAGTAGCTACACCAGTCTATTCCCACTAACAGTTCTCAAGGTTTCCCTTTTCTCCACATCCTTGTCAGCACTTGTTTGTTGATTTACTGATGATAGCCATTTGACAGGTGTGAGGTGCGATCTCATTATGGTTTAATTTGCATTTCTCTGATGATCAATAATATTAAACATCTTTTTAAATGTCTTTAAGGGGACTCATTGTTTTAATTCTCCTCCATCTTTTTTATTCCTAAAGTCTTGTTTTAAATCTCCAGACCCACTATTAAGTTTGAAGGCATGGCCAATGCCCACGCACAAGACAGGCATCAGCTTCAACACTTGCCTACCATTCCAGATTTATGTTCCCCTCAATTTTTTACTCTCATGAATTTATCTTACCTCCTTGAAGTTTAGCAGTTTTTAAGAGAATAGTTTAATGTTTTGTGCAGAATTGTAGGCATAAATATTATTAAAAACTCTGCAGAATTTTTTTCTTTTAAAATAGTATTGTCTTCATACCTAATTTCTCAGGTTTGTGTATTCTTATTCCAATTGTTTCTTCTCCAAAACTGAATGCACACACACACAAAATCATATTTACACAAAGTCAAAAAGTTTCATAAGATTTAAGTAAGACATTTTACACAAATCATGGGTATGTATTAACCACTCATTTATTGGAAGAAACAAGTGTTTTCATTTAAGTTTGACCTTGAATTGGCTTTAACTATTAATACAACTTTCTATAACTGGGACATTCATTTTGTCTAAACTTTTATTTGTGTATTTGCATAATTGACATATAACTAACCAATGTGCTGATAGAGATCTGCACAAAGACTTCCTATGTCATCTGCACACAGAGTATTTACTATAATTGAGTAATGGAATCTTACTAAACTACATACAAAGCAAGTTAGATGGTATTTGAGTCAGAAGAGATTGATGACAGACAAATCAATGTATAAATGTTGAGAAAATATATATTAATTAAATTATGATTCAACAAATAAATAATATGTGTTAAGTTCTGAGGATATAGTGGTAAATTTATGTCACAGAGAGACAGAAAACTAAACACGTAATTACAATATAGCATTATCAGTTTTAGAATAGAAATATGTAGAATGCTTTAAGAGAAATAGAGGTTTTTTACTTACATTGGTAAGTTGAAAAAGGCTTAGTAGACAATAACACAAGCTGAATAATACAGAAAAGATGAGACATTAAAAGAAAGCATAGTGTGCTCCAGACAAAGGAAATAGGAAAAACAGGAGCACAAAGGTATGGAAAACATGGTATATTTAGGAAATTATAAGTTATTCTATGTGTTTGAACCATAGAATACATTGAAAAACTAGCCAAAGATGACAATAGACAGGTAGGTAAGAATATCAAAGTGTATAGTATATTTTATGCTTTGCTAAAGAATTTGGACTTCATGGAAGACTTTTATTTTATTTATTTATTTGTTTATTTGTTTTTTTACAGAGACAGAGAGAGACTCAGAGAGAGGGATAGATAGGGACAGATAGACAGGAATGGAGAGAGAAGCATCAATCATCAGCTTTTTATTGTGACACCTTAGTTCATTGATTGCTTTCTCATATGTGCCTTGACTATGGGGCTACAGCAGATGGAATAACCCTGCGCCCAAGCTGGTGACCTTGGGGTCTCAAACCAGGGTCTTCCACATCCCAGTTTGATGCTCTAGCCACTGCGCCACCACCTGGTCAGGCCATGGAAGACTTTTAAACAAAGCATTGACAACAGAGAATAAACAGCTCTTAAAAGATATTAATTAAAATTTTATAAAAACTAACTGTAATTTTCTTTTTCTGATAAATAGGACCTCAGGATCCTTCCACATGCCAATGTTTTTGTCCTCCTAATACTCTTTCAAATACGTAAGTATCTAAGGAAAATAATGTGTAATTATACATTAATATTTTCTAATTTATTTGTTTAGAAAATTAACTTTAACAGGGTGACATTGATGAATGTGTACATAGATTTCAGGCAAACATCACTCCATCATTTGATTAGTTAATTATGTTAAATAACCATCACCTAATGCCAAATCACTTTATATTGTCCCTTTACACTCTTCCCCTAATGCCTTCCCCCCTCTCCTATATCTCCCTCCTCCTAGTAACCCCTGTACTCTTATCTATGTCCATGAGTCTCAGTTTTGTCTTTGTATCCCATCTGTGTGTGAAATCATACAGTTTTTAGCTTTTTCTAATTTACTTATTGCAGTCAGTATAATGTTCTCAAGGGTCATTATGACATAAATGACCCTATGTCATTATTGCTTATGGCTGAGTAGTATTCCATTGTATATATATACCAAATTTTCTTTATCCAATCCTCTATTGAGGGGCACTTTGGTTGTTTCTATGTCTTGTGACTGTGAATAATGCTGCAATAAACATGGGGCTGCATGTGTCTTTACATACCAATGTTTTCGAGTTTTGGGGGTAGATAGCCAGTAGAGGGATTGGTGGGTTGTATGGTATTTCTGTTCTTAGTTTTTTGAGAAATCACTATACTTTCTTCCATAATGGTTGTACTAATTTACATTCCCACCAACAGTGAATGAGGGTTCCTTATTCTCCACAGCCTCTCCAACACTTGTTATTAACTGTCTTGTTGATAATAGCCAATCTAACAGGTATGAGGTGGTATTCCATTGTAGTTTTGATTTGCATTTCTCTAATAGCTAGTGAAGGTGAGCTTTTTAAAATATATCTGTGGCCATTTGTATATCTTCTTGGGAGAATTGTCTGTTCCTGCCCTCTTCCCATTTCTTAACTGGATCGCTTGTTTGTATGTTGCTGAGCTTTGTGAGTTCTTTGTATATTTTTATATTACCCCTTATTGGAGCTGTTGACAAATTAATATTTTAATAATTATGTGAATTCTATTCAATAGTGAATAATTATATTGTATCCTCCATTTTTACAGTTGTTCTTAGGTTTAGTGAAAAGTCTGTCTTTTGATAACTCTCAGCACTAAGTTTAAATTGTAGACTAAATGAATGTTCTTCCTTCTCTATTTCATTATCCTCATGGTGGCTGTATACTTTTCCTATATTTAGAGCCTTCATGCCACTTTCAGGTATACCCTACATGGCCTCTCCTCTTCAGGTGGCTTTTTAGGATCTGGACTTGTCTTTTTGCTTTTCTCCCCTTTTAAACATATACCATTCTTTAGGATTTTTTAGATTATTGGCTTCCTAAGGATGGTAAGTGAGGTTACTGTATTAATGACAATCAGTTATTTCTCTCTCTTGAATTAATTATATTTGCTGTATATTCCAAAATAATGATTTCTAGTGATGGATATTACTAGTCCTTGGAAAAATTTTTAGGAACCTGAGGAATTTTTATTCCTCAAACCTTTGTGGCCACCTATTCTGTTGGTATTTATGTATGGTTTTCTCAACTTTAGGTGAAAGACACTATTATTTTAGACTCAACACTATCACCTTTTAAAAGAAATCAATTATGCCATACAGTCCAGGAAATATACTTTATAAACCCCACATTTCTATGAAAATGGTTAGGTAAAATTAAGCAGTGTAAGGTGGTAAAAAATAACTTATTCAGAACAAGCTTCCTTGGAGGATCTTAGCTTTAGGACTGAGGGATGTCAGTTTGACTGACTTACTGAGGGGTTATCATATGATATATAAAGCTTTCAGCCCTGTAACAGAAGCATAAGGAAGGAAATGGACTAGTACATTTTAAAGAAATAGAACAAGGTAGAAGAATGATGAGCATGTATACAAAATGAGCATTTTTTAAATGTACTAGATATATAAATGTTTATTATATGAAACTATAGATGCTTGCCTCTTTACAGAAAAACAATTAGAGGAGGGTTATAATAAAGTTTTAATTCCCCCCTTCTTCATTTGTACCCACCTAAGATTACAGAATTACAGAGTTACTTGAATATTTCATAGCAAACACCTTGGAAACTCTTTCATTAAAAATTTAGGTCAGCTAAGATGAATAACTCTGTGCATGATCTGGAGCTTCCTTATTGCCCCCTGCCAAATTGTCAAGAATAAACTACTTTTAGCTGCAGTCACCCAGCCTAATACCAGGTAGAATACAAATAAAACACAGCTACCAGTACTTTCTAGTCTGACTCTTTCCTTCATATACATGTCACATTTTTCTTCTCTTAATTTAACTTTATATTTCATGACATTCCTGTGGAATCATCACTTCTGTTCTATCATCCACTTCCTTTTCCTCTGTTGCTTAGTTCTAATTGTTCTAATGTTAATATATACTCTGAAAGCTTTATAAAATAGACATGGTAATTTAGATGCAAGACAATGAAGACAAAAAATATAAGAGCGATGGGTATAACCAGAGTTGCAAAAAACGAGGCAGACACCGCAATGAAAATAGGTCTCTGTGGTGATGAGATATTATTTTTCACAGACACTGCGGAACTGGAGAAAGGGGTTGGAAGTAGGGCAAGTGAAAATACCAAAGTTCACCATTCTTACCTAGATGAGCCACTTTTCTTAAATAAATGTATTCTGGAATACTGAGGCCTTTAGTTGATTTTCAGAGTTCTGAAACTATGAAAAAATTTACTATGAAAAACATTTACTATGAAATTATAAAAAAATTTGTTTCCAGTTTACTCATTACTTTAATGGAAGAATAAATTTTGATTTTTTTTACTCTGCCATTTTCCCTGATATCCTTTATCTGGTTATTACAATTGATTTGTAGTGGTTTGCATTGCAGTTTTCTCAGTTATGTCTTAATTTTATGACTAGGTCATCTATATGTATGCCTTTGAGGCAGCAAGTGTGTTGAGGGTAGGTGAGGTGTTAATTAGAACACTGGCTCCTTGATTTCCATTTGATGCCTACAGTATAATGTGAAGAGAATAGAAAAATGAATATGGGAAAGTTAGGTTGAAGAACATCTAAAAGACAAAAACTATGCCTAGGTTAACCTAGGAAACCAGATTCTGAGAAAATAAAAGTGGCCAAAAGATAGTGAACATGTCACTGACATCAGTTTTCATGTTCCAGTTTCCATACTTCAAAAGATACTCATCTAAGTATGAGCTGTTCTACCAATCCTAATTTCTGAGCTGAAACCATTGAGGCTTTCTTTTTCTGCCAAGATTTGAAATATAATTCTCAATCTTAATGTTTCTCATAGTTGAATTTTAGGCTTGTGGAAAATCAAACTTTATAATATGAAATACAGGCCTAGAAAAAATGAAAAAGGAGTGTCTATTTTTTTAAAGAAAATAGAAGATAAACAAAAGGCCCATGTTCAAACATGTAAAAATAAATACCATATATTGAAATATATGAATGTAAACCAGAACTACAATCTTGGATCTTATCAACTCTTCGTTTTGTTATTCTATAATTTTGTTTATTGAGTTGTTCTTTTATTTGTTACAATTAAGAAAACTGTTTTTATATCAGTATGTGGTAATGATTCTAACTGGATCACATGACAGAATATTGTCATACACACAAAAAGGGCTACAGGTCAATTGGTATTGAATCTGGCCAGAAACCTATGGTTTTAATCATAATTATTATATAATTTTCCACATAATTCCTTTCTACTATTTGATAAGAATGTGGGTGGGACTATGGAATTTGAAGTAAGTAAATGATTATCAGAAAGCTCTGGTCAGATTCCTGGCCTCCTCATGTCCTTTAGAAGAGAGAAAGGACTAGTCTGCCCTCTCCCTCCAATTTTGTCATTCCTCAGAGACCCATAAATCAGGCATGGATAAGGTTGGTCAGAAGTAGAATTTTCAGACAGATATATATTTTATTATTCTTTTGAATAATAAAGTTTATGGATCAGTACAGAAAAAGGAGGAGATATAGGTTCATACTGGTGGGCAATAGACAGAAATAAAGTTTATTCCTCCTTTAGAATTTCTGTATAAAATCTCTCAGATATAAAGAGAAAATGATTCATTGATTAGATATTTTGAGAAAACTTCCTTAAATTTTTACCGTAAGTAATAACTAAATAATCACTTTTCTTGATTTTACAGACAACAGAATTTTATACAAGATTGCTTTAAAAAAAAAGTATGTATCATAAAGTAGTATGTTAAATATACTTTCTAATGTGTCATAATAGGAAAAGTATGAATCAAATAATGATTAATTAGCTATTGATATTAGTCTCATTGCCCTTTTTCTGCTTTAATGTTTACTTTTGGCTAATTCTTTGCAGTGGTCTAAAGTTCTTATTAAAAGATAATGTTGGCCTTTCTGGAAGGGGTTTTAGGGGATAGAAGGGACAGAGGGTGTTAAGGGACCCAGCCATTATAAAAAACAGCATCATATAGCACAAATCCATTTTACCATGGAAAGACATTAAGTGACATGGCTTTGCAGACTTGTCTGGAGAGCTTCAATTCCTGGGTCTGTCATTAGCCATTTTCATAGGAAAGAAGCCAAGAAGGTCACATAAAAATGTACTTGGTAGCCTATGAACTGAGACTTGGAACTGACAAGAATGTATATTTGTAAGTCACAACTCTGAATCTAATCAAATCAGCCAGGAAAGAGAAAGGGGCTGGAGGATAACACATATTCTAATATACTTTTTCATGTGGACACCTGCTCAATTCATAGAATGTGTAGCAAATACAAAAGCTTTGATTCACGAGAATATTTCTCAGTTTAATATGCTGCTCACAAAAATTAGGAGATATTTCAAGATGAATATGAAATGATAAAGTATCCCCTATTTTTGGCGAGCAGAATATTATAATAGAATGCAGCTAAAAACGAGATTCTATTTTACTGTATTTCACCACATAGAAAATTTTAGGAAAATATTTTTTTCATATATTAAGGTTGGAAACACTTCTTCTCACCTAGCCTAAGAATAATAATATAGGTCTATTGTTTATTACCTCTGAATATAAAAAAATAATAGATATTTTCTTAGTTTATATGTGTTATAGTAGATTAGAACAATTACTTTCTCTGTTAAAATCTAGATTTTAGTCTTAATGTATTTGATTTAGGATGTGATTATATAAATATCATACAACATATGGTACCATCCGAAATATGTTGTACAATTGATAATTGAAAAATATTTTAGGAGATTAGGTGATTAGAACAGAATAAAGTGGCTTTCCCTGGGGTGCCCCAAACACTCTCAAATGTATCAGGATAGAGTATACTACATAGGTCTTAACTTTTCTTTGAATGTGGACCTGAAACATGAGTAATGTCATGCTAACAAGGGGATATGAACAGTCCCCTTACAAGAATCCTATTGTTTACTGTGGTACCTACATATCAGCTTTGCATGCTTTGCTGCCCTTTCCTTCCAATTCTGTCAAATTACTGTTTACAATCTTTACGTATTAAGAGTAATAACAATTTTAAAACAATCTACTAGTTTATTGCAAGCCCAGAGTAGACTTTTAGTAAGTAAAGGTACCTAGAATTGTACAGATACATTGATTTCTACTCTTGGCCCAGTTTAATCTATGACAATGCCATTGACCTCTAAGAAAATGGTCATCCAAACCAAGTCCCTAAGTTTTTCTTTCTACCTCAAAATGAGAAATTCTCCAGCTTCTCTGCCCTTGCTCAACCCTCCTGACTCTTACAGACCCAGTTTTGGCTTGGACATTATTTATTTATCTAATCTAATGGTTCCTTCATTGCATTATCCTTTCCCTGCCTTCTTATCCAAGACAGTTTGCACTTACACTCATTTGTTGCATACAAAAGCATTAACTTTTTAGTTTCCTACCAATTAATTCTTAACAAGTAGCTATAGTAATTTCCATATACACAGATTATAGGCTCATCCCTTAATCAGGAACTGGGGAATAGAGATAAAATATTTTCCAGCTAGACAGATGTTTCTAAAGGCACCCAAATATTTTGACTACATCGGTTTTGAGAAATACTTTGTTAGAAATTATCTTGTGTGTTCTTAGAAACTTTCTAGGTCATAGACACTATGTTTCTTCTTGCTAAAATACTTGCATGTTATGAATCTAGAGAGAAATTTAATGAAATTTTTCTTTTATTTTTATCAGAAAATCATATACCCTAGCAATAAATTTGGGGGAAGAAATGTCTGAGGAAAGTGACTCAAATGCAGACTTATATAATAATGTTTTATGGTAGAACAGAATGAACCAACTTGAAATTAGTCTGAAATTTTAAGTGAATTCTATCCTACATTCTCTTTATAGCCATGATGGTATCCAATTAGACACTGCATGATATAAAAATATAAATGTTACCCTCTATCCCAGAAATAGAGTAAGTTGCTACATGATTTTCATTTTATTCCTGCTTACCTCCTTTCCAGGTAACTTCTCAAGAACTGAATAGTATAATTCAAAATATAATGACCTGGGTTGTGGCTACAGTAACCAGTATATTATACCCAGCCATCACAAAGTATGAAGAAAGACTGAAATATAAAACATTCCCAGCATCTGAAGAGTCTATTCTTTCTTCAGATAGTTCAAGTTTTTGTAGCACATGCAATGAAGAGTTTACATATGGAAGCTACACATCTGCAACAACTAAAACATTTCAGGATGACCCCTGTGCATTTGCAGTTGACATTTCAATAAGGCGACCACCAACAGCTTTGAAACCACCTTGTGCCAATGTGGAAAGAACAGTTTCTGGAAAAACACATCACATGAAGGGACAATCTATAACACCTAAACCCAATTATAATAAAAACAGCACGACATATGCATTCTATGAGCTCAGAAGTTGTAAATCTGATAGTTACCTTTTAACACCATTTGAAACAGGCACCAAAAAATCTAAGGATGCTACCACTGAAACAGATGGCTTAAAGAGTCCACAGTTTTCTAATCAGAAAGTAAAAGATGAAATAAAGAATTTAAAGAATATGTTTGTTAACTTTAAATGCCACTTAAAAGGGGAAACTGAATTGATTTTAGAAGGCATTTTTCAAGAAATAATGTCTGATTTAACCCTGGCCATTCCCTCTATTTCTTCTGTTACTGCTGAAGTTTTTGTTGATGAAAGTGAGCCTGAAAAGAGAGACTTGCTCTCCAATGTTGATATCAGCTCAGTAGCTTCAGAGATTGTGGAAAGTATGCTTGAAAAGCTATACTCTACAGTTGAGAAAAAATACGTTGCAATGTTTTCACAAGAAGGTATGCCAGTTGACACAACCCCAAGCTTAACACCCAGTGGAGAATATCTTACTCCATCAAGTGGGGAACCTTTAAAAACTCCACTGCCTCATACTATGGAACCCTTGTGTGATATTGCAGACGACATGGTGCATGCCATTTTACAAAAGCTGGTGACTCATGCATCTTGTAAGCAAGACAAACTTCCTCATCTCGAAGACACAACTAAATTTTCCTATCAGCAACATATGACAGACCCAACATCTATGTTCCCTACAACAACTGACAAAGAGAAATGTAGTCATAAACCTGATGCAGCTAATTTAATTGATAAAGGAGAAATACAAAATTTAATATCAAATAGTTTTTCCCAGTCTCCTTTGGTTGCCTATATAGAGGAAGCAATCAGCACTATACTAGGATATGTACAAACTGAACTTAAGAATGAGAAACTTATTGCGTCCGAAGAAACAGTAGAATTCCTCCAGCTACTCAATGGTATCTTCACCAAGCTACATCAGGAGCCAGAAATAGCAGATGTTCAAAAATGTAGACACTCTAGACTGAGAAATCCTTCTGACCCCAAAGAAAAGTATAGACTAACTGGCACTAGATTATCTAGTGGCCCTAGGTCTAGGAAACCATTTCCACCTATTAATGTTCCTGGCATGGTTCTTGATTCTGAAGATGATAATGAAGAAATAGACAAAATTGTGGAAAACGTGCTTGATTCATCTTTAAGAGATGAAAAAGCCAAATCACAAGAACAGAATTCTGAACATTGGTGTACAAAAAGAAATACTTGTTTTGAATACAAAAGACATAGCAAGCCACCCTCAAAGCCTACTTCACTGAGAAGTAAAGTTACATTTTCTGATGAGGGATTAAAGACTGAGTTACCATGTTTTAATAATGAAGGAATTTTAAAGAAAAAACCTTGTTTGAATAAAGACACTTTGATTTTCAGTCAAGATCAAAAACATCAAATACAAAAGGCTTCAGAAAATGTAGTCAAAAGTATTTTAACAGAAATGGTCAAGGACATATCTTCTGTTTCTCCTGGTCACCTAGGCAGTCAAACTGGCAAAGAAGTTTCAGCTCTTGCATTAGAAAAATCTCAAGGACTGTCACTTCAAGAATGGATAAACCAGATGTTCTCTTTGTCAGAAATTAATACAGTGGCTCAAGAAATAACAGATGCTGTATTAAATATACTTCACGATGCATCAAGTTGTATTCCCAATAACACCAAAAGGTCCATTTCATCATCAGTTCATCAAACTCCTCTGGATAGTTCTGATGTACACAATATGGTCAAAGAAGCACCAAATAAAAAACCATTAAAAATATGGTTTGATAGTGAAAATAAAATGAAATATTTATCTTCACTCCACTTAGATCCTGCAAAACCTTCCCTGTTAGAGTCTGAGGAAAGTGAACTTGAATCTGTTGATGACATTATTGATCATATCATTAATATAGTGTTTAAAAAGCTGAAACTACTCATTTATCCAAAATTACAAATGGACTTCAAACCTTCACTAACAGAGCAATCTTCACTTCACTCTCAACTTAGTATCTACACAACTAAGGTGATAAACATTGTTTTGCGTGCTATCCAGAATGAATTGGAACTCAATAAGAAAAACTTAAACCTTCAGGAAACAGACTACAACAAATCCCTTAGAGGTGAAGAATTTTTTGCTGACACTGATAAGTTAGAATCTCTTGTCTCAAATCTCAATGAGGACATTATGGCATTTCCATTATTAACTTGTATTTGTGAAATGTTATCAAGTGGACATTTGAATCAAAGCAGTATTTCACTTCCTACAGATAAGCCGAAGTCTTCAACTTCATATGGATCTGTCAATGTTGAAAAACAAAACACTTTGTCAAATAAGCAGGATAAAAAATCTTTTCTTGACTATTTAGGTACTCCATGTGCTCTCCACAGTGACTTTAATGGAAAAGATTGCAAAGAGAATACCAGATTGCAAGTGTTAGATAGTATTGGGGAAACACTATATGAAATGTTATGTAAGCTCATTGGAGCTCATCCTGACTGTCAGCCATCTTGTAGTAAGCTCAACAGAGAGAAGATAAATGGGAATCAGCAAACTAAATTGCAGTCTAATATTCAGTTTATTTCCAAAACAATTTTGGAATATATTCTTGAAAAATTATGTAGTGTTGATATGGATACCAATTTTGCAAGTTCTGAAACTATAACTGTCTCAGAGTCTCTTGATATCGATAGCCTATCATTTCATTCAATTATTGAGGAAATGGCCAAATGCATTGATGTAATCTCCAGCATTGTTTCCCAGATGTTTCAGGAGAGTAATAAAGTGATGGCTAAAAGAAAGTCCAAAACTACTGCTCCTATGTCTTCCAAAACAGAGAGCACAGAAGAAGGACATCTAAATAAACTGAAAGCTATGGCTTCCGATATTCTTAATATGGTTTTTGCTAAACTGGAAGGATTTGCCAATGGAAATTTAGAATCTCTGGATTCTATTATTGATGGAAATAAGGAAAGCAGTAAGATGGACTTACAATGTGAAAAATCCAGTGTTTCCACAGACACACATGAGGAACGATTTCAGTCTGTTTTATACTTGCATGCAAAGAAGGTATCAAGTACTATTTTGAAAGCTATACAAACAGAATTAAATATGAACTCATTAGATCTGAGGACAAGTGTAAAAACACCACCTAAAAAACAAATTCTTAAGAACATAGTCAATTTAATTTTAAATGCAGTATCCTCAGATGTGTTCAATGAAACTGAATCTGAAGAGAGAGACATTGAAACTTACCGATACAGGCCAGTTTATGGAAATTTTCTTCCTGGGGGAGCAGAATCAGATTCATTTCTAGAAGATGCTGCACCAAAAGAGGAAGAATTCACTTCAGAGATAACAGCACTAAAAGAAGAAACTGAATCAGATTCTATTAGACTATGGGATTTAGAAAAATCTTTAAATAAAATTGAATTAAAACTCAAGGAACCACAGAAATCTCCAATTATTCCCATTATAAGAAATATTTTGAATGAAATTTTTCAAGATGCTTTAGTCAACCAATTAAATGTGCTTTCTCTCTCCCACTCTCATTTAAGTGGCATCCCTCACAATGTTGATAAGCCAATTGCTCAAACATTTGTTCCACTTATAGATAAAATGACGGGACCTTTAGTATCTGAAGCAGATGTAACCATAGTGGCAGATGATGTTATTAGAACTGTATTACATAAACTTTATTCAGTTGCCCTGACTCAGAGAAATGCAAGTGAAAATAGATATAAAACCATCACCTTTTCAGCAAATGTTTCATTTCATGAGCACACTTATGGAGAAAAGTCCTCTGTTACTATGCTGGGAAAGAATCCATGTACTACTCAGTCCAGATTTAATGCTGACAAACAGGCCAAAATAAATGTAGCTGAAGACATCGTACAGGCAGTATTAACAAATCTAGAAACTTTTGCTACTTCCAAAGTAATATCTCTCTTTTATCCCCAAATGAGTTTCAGAGTTCCAATAGCCTTAGCTGATCAGCAGGATAAGAGTACATTAAGCAGAGCACTATCAGCCAAAGATTCAAATTCTGATGATCAGTTTTTTTGCTCTTCAGAGGACCATATTAGGTCACCAAAGATCAACAACTCATGCCTACACTCTTTAAATAAATTAAATACACATGCAACTAAAGTGGCCAGAAAAATTTTACAAGGAATCAAACATGAGTTAGATAAAGAAAGGGAAAGTCCTTTCTTATCTCATAACATTGTGGTTTCTGAAGGTATTGCAAGTCAAATTGTTAATACAGTGTTAGATATTGTATCCTCTAAAGGTAGACACAATATAAATATTTCTGACAAAGCGTTGAATTCAGATCAGCAAGAAGGTATTATTGAAACAATGTTTAATAAGACTGAATATCGAAAAATACTTCAGTTACAAATACAAGATACCATTGAATATATTTTATATGATATTTATGAAAAAACATTGTACCAAAATAATCTCTCATTTGCCACACCCACTCTGCAACACAGCATGGCTGGTAAACATTCTGGAGCAAATTCTGAAATGCATATTGAGGGGGAAAATAGGATTATTCCAAAACTTTCAGTTCCTAAATCACATGTAATTTTGATATCCAGTGATATAGTGGATATTGTTCTTCGTAATCTCCGTTCTGCTATCATGCTTGGCATAGAAGCAGAGGATCCTACTTCTGCAGGATTGCCCCTTACTTTTTGTGATATGTTTCCACAAACAGAATGTCAACCTCCTCCTCTTATGGGGTCAAAAGGCAAAAGGAGAACACAGTGTGTTTCATCTTCAAGAAGTCTGAAATCAGCATATGCTGTTGATAGTCAGATAACTGTGGTAGAGGAAGAAGAAACCATGAGATCTGCTCCTGACCCACATGAAGAAAATGCTAAGTTTATTACTAAAACTATTTTTAATCAGTTAGAGTCTTTCATCACAGAAAGAATAGATTCGTTAATTACTTTTGATTTCCAGCCTAAAGAAATGTCCTTTGTTAGCCCAGAACCGGAAAATTGCAAACAAGATGACAGCATTTTTCATGAATCAAGTGAAATGGAATCAAATGTGAATGTCTTGAAAATATCAACTGAAAATGCTCTCAGCCAAGAGCTCACAGATTCCACCTTTTCCAGTTACAAAGAAAAACTTAGATCCACAGTTCATTTACCACAAGCTAGTCTTAAGGAATATGCTGACATCATCGCCAGTATAATTTTGAATCTTATTAAAAATGACTTAGACCTAGAAATCCAAAAGGCGTATTCATATCCAAACAATATTTCATTCCAAGAAAACATCTTTGTGAGTGAAATGGTCAACAGTATCTTAAAGATTTTAAATGATAAAAGATCTGAAAAGGAAATTAGTTTTTACCCAAAAGACAATCCTAATTTATTTCCACAATTAACTGTATCAAGTGAAATGTTGTTGGAACAAAGAGAACAGGAAGAAAACATGAAATTATCTCTGTTTTCACAGTATCCATTAGAATCAAACCATATTACATTGGAAGAGAAATACCAGGGAATTGTTTTGAAGGAAATATTTATGAGAAATGGACAATCAAAACAAAAAGAAAAAACTGCCTTGCTTAGTGGAGTGAAAGAAGTTTTAAATAAAGTGTATCAGCGAATAATGGAAATGAAAGGGCACTTGCCTTCATTTAATGAAATTCCCCACTTTGTATCTAATTCTAAAATTAAAACATCAGATACAACACAACAAAGCTTTTTTCAATTACATATCAATGGTATAGCAAATGATATAGTTGAAATTGTTTTGGAGGAAATGTACTCTGTAGTTGTGACATCATTATACAAAAGTAAAAAAGAAGCATCTGAAAACAATGATACCTTACCCAAGAAGCCATCATGTGCCAGAGAAACTGAACAAGCAGGAAAGGGATGTAATTCCACTAGATATATGATGCCACAGGTTTATCTTTATACAGACAACCAAAATGAGTCTCTATCAGAAAACAGTTTTCTGCAATATCCATCACTGCAAGTGGGAAATGATTTAGTCCTAATGGTTCTCAACAAGATCACAGATTTTGCCTCATTTTATCTAGAAGAGGCTTCATCTCTTGAAGGCTGTTCTGATGAGTTGCAGCCTCTAAGGCTACATAGTTTTAAAGTGAGCTTGAAGGACAGTCCTCGGCCAGGTTTTAAAACAAGTTTAAAAACAAAATCAAAAGTTACTCCTTTGCCCAAGTTTAGAACAAAACCACACCTAGGACCTAATGGTGTTAAGTCCAAAAGCAAGACCAAGTTAGGTCTTGGAGAGAAGACTCTAAAAGATAGCCAGACCAAGACTACCATTGGACTGACACGTATCGTAAGGACAGGAGATGCCAAAAGCTCACTAGAAATGAAATTGCCCACTTCAGAACTAAAAGTGTATGCCAAGCATATAATAAGTAATATCCTGGAAACAATTGTGAAAGAATTTGAAAAGGTAAAGCAAACTAGAGCAATGGTGAATGTGAAAGCTTTACAATCAAATAAAATCATAGCAGCAAATAAAATAGTTTATTCAGTTTTGCAAGGATTATATGCTGCAAATACCCATAGTTTGACTCATCCAATCAAATTCTCACATCTGGACAATCTCAAACATTCACAGGAGAATACAGGTCCAGGGTCTCTTGCCAAAACACCAGCATGTTTTTACTTGGAAAATGTTTCTTCACAACTAGAACAGATTTTTCCTAAAGATGGTATATTTAGAAAAATGTTTGACAAATGGCAAATAGAGTCAAATGACATGGAAAGTGAAAAATGTAATTTACTGATGATAGCTGAAAATGCTTTGACTGCAATTTCAATAAAAGCAAAAGAATTTGAATATTCTCTTTCACTTTTAAATTTGCCCTATCTTGAGGAATGTGAAAGTAGGTTCCATAATCGTTTCAAAGGAACTTTAAAGGATACGGAAACACAAATTAATATGTTTGCAAGGGAAATTGTTGAAATGCTATTTGAAAAATTACAGCTGTGTTTTTTGTCCCAGATTCCCACCCCAGATAGTAAAGACACTCTAGCAAATAGAAAACACATCACTACTAAGAGTAAATATGGTTTGCCAACCGTGGACATCTTTAGCAGTATAACAACCTATAACATGGACACGAAAGACCAAATTTCTTTGAGCTCTACAAAGCAAATTATTATAGAAATTGTAGAAAGGATGTTAAACATTTTAGAGTCATTTGTAGACTTGCAATTTAAACATATCTCTAAATATGAGTTTTCTGAAATAGTGAAAATGCCTATAGGAAACCTTTTTCCTATCCAACAGAGACTATTAAGCAAGAAGATGTTGCCAAAATTACAACCACTGAAGAATTCTTCTAATGAATCCAAGATAAGTACTATTATTTCCAAGGAAAATGTACAGAATACTCTTCTACAGGTTCATTCATTCCATTCAGAATTACTTTCATATGCTGTTAATATCATACGTGACATGCTTGTTGTAATTAAGAACAAGGTAGACAAAGAAATAAGACAAGTAGAACCATCATCAATTAGCATATTAAATGAGAACACTGTAGCAAGTGAGATCATTGGCACACTGATAGACCAGTGTGCTTGTTTCAATAAGTCTCTGATCAAAAGTCTTGCAATGTTCCCAGAAGTAGAAAACACCTACACTGTTAATCAGGTTGAATTAGCAACTAATATGAAAATACCCAGGTCAAAGTTGAAGCAAGTTAATTTTGAGAATAATCCTCCACAAATTAATGTATCTGGTATGGTGTTTCATTCTGAAGAAGATATGAAAAATTACAGGGCTTCACCAAATCTATCTTCATATGCCAGAGCCTCTACAGAAGACACAATTAAAAGCTCAGAGCCAATGGAAAGGCCTGATTCAGAATATAGACCAACATGCTCTAGAAACAAAGTACAAGACTATGGCCCAAGGGAATGGCCATTTAATCAAGCCATGAAAGGGAATAGCTCCCTTCCCGAAGGCAGTATCTTACAAAAACTGTTTAAGAAAGGGAATGAATCCACAGAAGAATCATTAAAGCAAGGCATGTCATTCATAAAAATGGGAAAAGGTATAAATCCAAAAGTGTTTCATTATGAGACCCTAAAGCCAGTGGCTGAGCCATGCCAAACTGAGACAACTGTTTCACCACTCAAAATATGTTTAGCAGCCGAAAATATTGTCAATACTGTGTTGACTAGCTATGGCTTTCCAAGTCAATCATCCATTAATGAAAGCATGGAAACAATGAAACCATTTTTCATATCAAAGCAAAATGCTGGAGGACAAAATAATGAGGAAAAAAGTTTGCTTAGAATGTGGGATAAAAGAATCAGCTGTATAACTAAAGAAGAAAACAAAAACTCAGAAGACAGCAGGGAAGATTATTCTTTATTTCAAAAATGGAAAGATCAAGGGTACCCAAAGATAAAGACTCTGAAGGACTTTGAAGTAATTTCTTTTGCTGATCATGAACTGGGTCCAAATGAAATTAATTTGGTAGCAAGACATGTAACCACATCTGTGGTCACATATTTCAAGAACTTCAACACTAGAGGTAAGCAAGAGATAACTTACTTTAAAAGTTGGCATAATTTGGAAAAAATTGTCAGATATGTTTAAAGATCTTCTGTCCAAGAAGCTACATTTACTGTTTTTCTCAAAATAGTCTTGGAGGTGAGGTATTTAGTAGATCTTAATACATCAGGATACCTAAAAAAAAAAAAAAAAAAAAAAACAAAGTTAAATATTTACATGGTTTGAACCTGAAAGAGTCTGTTGTTCAGTTTCCTATATCTGCAGATGAGACTTAATGGCACTATATTAAAGTAGGTTGAGCATGAGGTATGAGTTTCAAAGAAGCTTTAAAGTTCTTATGCGTGACTTCTTTATACCAAAGCCACAGTTAATTGACAGAAGGTGATTCATCTTTTCAAGGTTTATAGTTATTGTTGCCATTATTAGTCACAGTTTATAAGAACAGTGGAATTAAACATCTTGTTTTATTTGTATTGCAGTATTCCTAATTTTTTAGGTGTAACTCTCTAAATGTATTTTTACAAAGATATTTCACTCCCTTTCTAAGAATGTGTATCTATATGTTAGAAATATCTATATATGTTAGAAATATCTATATTTTACTCCCTTTCTAATAATGTTTATCTGTAGATGTTAGGTTCTAAGAATGCTTCTCTGTATCTGTACAAAAAAAATGTAATAGCCATTTCTATATATCCAAACCTGTTTATTATTGGTAATTTCATGAAACTGAAACTAATACTATAATAACCAGTTTCCACTAATTAGTTGCCAAGTTACCAGTCCAGATATAGCACTTGCCCAATATTCAAATAGGATAAAACATAGTAAAAGTCCTAAGACTTGCAAGTAAAGGTCATTTTCTGTTCTTAAAAGTGGCATCTTTTCAAGGTGGATAGTTATGTGACTGCAGCTGCAAGCTTGTAAACACACTTTCTACAAGCATAGCTGAGTTGAATTTAATGAAGAAAAGCAAAACTAATGAAAGAATAGTATTTATGACCCCATCCAAATTGTATTTCTCTTTTCCATCAAATTAGTTATCTTTTCTCATACATGTCCAGGGCCTTCCAGTGATTTCATTCATTTTCCTTCTCTCACATGGAATATTGTGTCTTCACACCCTATATCTCAATATGGGCAGATATTGTCAAGCATTCAAAGTTCAGCTAAAAGCCTCCCAATTCCCACAAAGACTTGCTTGATTCCATATGCAGAGGTATAATAGATGAATACCATAAATTCTGAGGAAATTTTGAAAAGTAAGAGTATTGTTCTGGCCACCACTCCAAGAAGTTGGTCATCCCAACCAGATACATGATTTGTATTAAATATTCTGTTGAATAAAAGAAAGAATAGAGTCTTAAGTCTCTCTGGCTTGGTCTTCTATTTTTGTTACAAACTGAAATCTAGGAGCAAAAGTACTATTGACATAGTCATCTATTCCTTACATTTTTGGAATTAGCACACTTTTATTTTAGCCCAGTTGTTATTGTAGCACAATTCCTTAATCTCCTAAAAGCAATCAATATATGGCATAACATTAAATGTTTTGACTAAAAATATTTTTATATAATTATATGAGGTCTCTATAGATCACTTCAGGCATGCTAGGATATAAAACTCAACTTGAAAATCATTTTCGGTCCTGGCCGGTTGGCTCACTGGTAGAGCATTGACTTGCATATAGAAGTCTCTGGTTTGATTTCCAGTCAGGGCACATAGGAAAAGTGGCCATATTTATCTCCACCACTAGCCTCTCTCTCTGTCTTTGTCTCTCTCTCTCTCCCTCTCCCTCCTCTTCTCCCTCAGTGACTCAATTAGAGCAAGTTGGCCCCGGCACTGAGGATGGCTCTGTGGACTCTGCCTCAGACAATAAAAATAGCTTGGTTGCTGAGCAACAAAGCAACACCCTAAATGGGCAGAGCCTCACTTGGTAGGATGGATCCAGATTGGAAAAATCTCATTTGGGGCACATGCGTGAGTTTGTCTCTGCCTCCCCTCCTGCCAATTAATAAATACAAAATAAAAATAAAATCATTTTCACCCCAAGAATTTACAACTTCTTATAGCCCTTAACCATCTAAGCAAGATAGGTACCAGTACTTGACATAGAGATTAGAAATCTTCAGGGTTATTCTCTCAACTTTCTGACTAAAATGAAAATATCACAAGGTAGAAAATAAGTATTAGAAGAAAACCCAATTTCTTTCTTGACTAGATTTTTGTTTTTCTTTAGGGTGGTGTTCCAAAAGTGAAATTCGTATGTAAAAAATGTCAATATATTGAACTTTCCATATTTCTTTGAATGCATGCTAAAAAATATCTTCTTTTTTAAGCATCCAGTGAGAAGACATCTATTGTTTCTATGCTGTCAGAGAAGAAATATGAATCAAAACAACCTCTAAGAAGTATATACGATGATTCTTCACTTTATCAATTTTGTGACCATCTCACAGAGTCTGTCATTTGCCATTTAATTTCAAGCATTTCTGATAGCACCAAAGATGATAGAGAAAGGGAGAAAGCATGGGAAAACCAAAATTCAGGATATAACAAGATTATTTCAGTTGACTCTCAAGTGTTTAGAAACAGGTCAATTTCTATTGGAGAACTTGCTTTCAGTATTTCTGAAACCATCATTAAAATTCTTTTTAATAGTAACATTCTAGAAGCTGATATTGCACAGCAAATGTTTTCCTTAAAAACCAGGTACATTTATTGCCCGGGTGTAGCTGCTACTGACTTTGATAATCTCTTTCAGGATCTCTTAATAGGAGTGATTCACATACTGTCAAAAGAGATAGGAATGACTCATCACTTTGAAAGCAATGGAAGAAATCAATCATTTTTTATGATCAGAAGCAACAGTGTGCCCATTTGCAACAAAACAAATGTCATGAAAAGACAGATAGGTTGCAGAGATTGGAAATTATCTACTGACCAAAATGATCAACTCACTCAAAAAGATAAATTAAATTATCTGGCATATAAGTTAGACAGTCTAGTTAGCAATCTAAAAACTCACGAATCCAAAGAAGTAGTCAATAAAGTATTTAATATTGTCTTAGATTTATTTTTACCAGATGAACACCAGGGTGAGGCTATGGATTCTGATCAAAATGCAATAAATATTTTCCCATCCTCAAATAATCAACAAAATAACAGCATACTTGGAAATAACCTAGGACTCACTCCAAAATCATTTTTTCTTCTCAATGTTGTGTGTGAAAAACTTATTAGAACACTTTTGGAAAAATTCACAAACAATGTCTTTCTTGGTAATGTCCATCTTTCTGATGAAACATTAGCAGAAGAATGTCAACTTTTAAGAATACTTCAAAGTATAGATGAAGAATTTGATTTCTGTAAGGGAGCGATTGATTTTGAACAAGTTCAAGGAGAATATATGTCAGACCTTTTGGAAAATCTGGCAGAAATGGATCAAGATTTATTTTCATCAGACTATATGCTTACTATTATTTCCCACAGCTTGGTTAAATCAGTGATGTACAAACTATGTCACAGTATGCAACTCTCCCAAAGTTCACCTACTGTGAACAATCATTTAAAATATAGAACAAGAGAAATACAGTCTGGTTTTATAAAAGGAAAAAGGCCAGAATTAGCAGAATTAGGACAAGATAAAAGTTCTTTAGGATTTATGAGTTATAATGATAATGCTTTGATAGAATCCCTGAATAATCCCAGTATGGTTAGCTTCAAAATACAAGCACCATTTGGCAAGAAGTTTTTAGAAAATCCTTCTGTGTTACGTCTTAATTGACAGGGAACAAAGGATATGGATACAATAGCCCTCCATAAGAAGCTATATCTCGGAGATTTGAATGCAGGAATTTATTCTGCCACATTTTTGGAGGAAATAATTTCAGACCTGTTTTTTAATCTCTCAACTTCACTGTGTAACACAAATGAAAATGTTACAGAGACCCATCTTAATAAAATGAATACATTATTTGTCAACAATGTAGTGAATGAGTTTAATAACGCTCATGTCACTGTTCTACGGAATGCTGAAGAAAGGCTGTGTTTTCTACCAGTCCATAAAAGAACTGTTAGTAAGATTGTTGACTCAGTTTATTATGATGTTTTACAGAAATATAAATTGAAAGTGACCTGTGGTGGTAATCAGGTACATGACAAAACCCCAATAGAAGAACAAATAACTAATGGCATATTGTTAGAGATTTTAGACTACCAGCTACCATCTTGCTTCAGGGAAAACCTCTTACCTATTTCATGTTACCCTCTCAAAGCTGAAATTATACTGCAAAAACTACAAAATAACCTGAGAGAATTTACTTCCAAATTAAAGTCTTCAACAGGCTATAGCACTAAGCTGTCATGCTCATTTTTAGAAGATATCATCAAAAGACTTTTATCTCAACTCACTGCTCAACCTAGTAATGTTTCCACTTTGGGAAAAAAATATTTTATGAGTTCAGATTTTAATGAAATGTCTAACTGTATAATAAATAAGGTTATATCAGCCATTTCAAAACATAATATTTGGTTCACTATATATAATAATCAACACCTATGTACAGGAAAAAACCTCCAGAAGATGGTGGACTCTGTTTATAGTAATATCATACAAACATCTGACTCACTTGTTTCAATACAGAAAAGCATAATCAGCCAAAGCCCAATTATGGTTGACCAAATAGCCAGTTTTATTATTCAAGAGATTATTGAGAATCATCTTCAACCATTTCTGTGTGAAAAAGGTTTGTCTCGTCCACATACTCCATTGGATGCAATATCAAACATGGTTACACAGGTGCTCAGTGATGTCACAGAGTCATATAGACCCAAGATGCCATCCCCTTTAGGTAATGACCCAGATATGTTCACAGGGGAAATTGTTGCCAGACTTTTATCAAAGATTTTTAGTCCAACGCATAACACTGAAATTGAGCTAAGAGACATGACACAAAAAATAGTAAAGTCAATAAATAACCATTTTGACAAGGCTAAAATTCACTTTCTGTGTGATGATAAAGAGCAGTCTTACCACTCTGTAGATACAGACATTGTTGATGAACTCGTCTCCTCTGTGTATAGAAATGTTTTAAAACAGCACGGGCTAGACCCTGAGATTAATAAAGAGTCTGAAGACAGTGAAATTTTTGTGGAAAATATTACCAAATTAACTGTAGCAGCTATTTCTGATTACCTTCTTCATCCACTCTTTTCAGGGGATTTGTTGTCATCTTGTTCTATTTCCACAGCTGAGAATATTGTTCAAAACATTATGAGTAACATCAGCAAATCTACCAAGCCAAGTCAGAGTTTATCTCCATATAACACCTTGCTGCCATACACATTTTTAGAAGACATGATCGGAGTACTATTATCTAGAATCTTTCCTTCTGCATCTAACAGTGCTCCAAACACAGAAACTCTAAAAAGCAGACCAGGAGTGAATTTCAATGAAATTGCCTCAAATTTAATCAGTGATATTAGAAAGAAAATTTCTCAACATGAAATTCAGTTTTCAAATGATGAAGAAGAAACCAAGTTTGTTTATTCAGAAGATGATGTTCAACATCTTGTTGACTCAGTATTCAAAAATATTTCACAAAACTCTGAGTCACAAGAATCAGTTGAGCAAAATATCACAAGTAGCAATGATGTTCTTATTGATAGAATAGCAGGTTATATCATTAAATATATCTGTCAACATCATCTTCAGCCATTTGTGGATGGAAAGTCATTGCCTTCATCATCATACACATATCCTGACAATGAAAGAAAGCATTTATTTTATGCCAGTGTTTATTCTTCAACTTTCTTGGAAGATGTGGTCTCTGGAGTTTTAAGCAAAATATTCCACAGGGTGTTAGGCATTGTACAAACAAAATCAATAAGAGAATCAGAAGATGAACTTTTTGATAAAGCTGAAAAACTCATACATTTGATAGCAGAAGAATTCTCAAAAGCCCAAATTAGCATTATAGAGAATGCTGAAGAACAATTATGCTTACCTCTAGTGGAAAGAGATACAGTCAAAAACATTATAGACATGGTGTTCAGCAAAGTTTTGCAAGAATATGAAATGGAAACAATGCCCAATAATAATTTTCTATATGATACAAAGACACTGGCTACAAGAATAACTAAAATCATTCTGGCTGAAACTTTTGATTTTCAAATTCATCCGAATTTTATAGGAAAGCTTCCTTTTAAGTCACACTCCCAACTAAATGTTAATGTTTTGATAAAGAGAGTTCGATGTGACATTACTAAAAAAATGTTTCAAAGACAGGCATCAACAATATATACTACTATGTTATCACATGCTCATTTGGAAAAAATCATCACTCAGCTTATATCTCAGATGAGTCCATTGGCCTCCAGTATTGAATGCACAGATACTTCTCAACCAGACTTAAGTAATACTGTCATAAAACTGATGAATGAAATTATGTCAATAATTTCAAAACATGCAATATGTATTATTAAACATGGCAATGAAAAACAAAATATGATTTCAGAAAAAGATATCCAGTCAATGGTTGATTCCATTTATGCTGATCTTTTACATTCAAATCTATACCAGTCTCTTTCAAAAGATAAAAAAGATATAAGTAACATGCCTGTTTCAAAAATAGCAAGTTTTATAATAAAAGCAATATTTAACCATCATATTCAGTCATTTTTATCTGGAGATAAAACTTTCCTTTCAGCTGCAATTGATCAAAATTATGAACAGAAAGCAGCAGATCCTAAACAAAGAGGGTTGTCATTCATTGTAAACTCAACTGTCTTTTTAGAGGAAGTAATTTCTGAGCTTTTGTGTAAACTCCTTTACGCATTTTCACATAACATCTTGGCTACTGAAAACCCAGATACAGTAAAAGTCAAAATTGCTGGCATTGTTACAACATTAGCAAAATCTATTGTTCAGGAGTTCACGACATCGGAGATTTTAGTTGCAGATTATTTTGATGGTGATGTGTGTTCTTCAGAAAGATACAAAGAAATGATTCAAAAAACAGTCAACCTAATTTATGAAAAAATATTAAATGAATATCAATCTCTGATTCAAGTATATAAGGCTATACAAAGTGACACTACTTGTTTTGGAAGGAAAATATATCATTTATTATTGGAAGAAATTTATGACTATCAGGTCCAATCATTAGTTTCAGGAGAACTATTGTCTTCTTCCTATTCTTCCCCTCAAGCTGATAATATCATCAGAAAGGTGTTAAATGTCCTCATGAAGGATAGTCACACTTTCCCATCATGTATTACTGTGCTGCATCGCTCTCTTTTAGAAGATATAATTTACAAGCTCCTAGTGCATATCTTTCCTTTAACTGACACTGAAAGTGAACTAAAAGAGGAAGATACTTCACCAGATTCTGAGTCTGTGGATGCAGCCTCAAAACTGACTGATAAAATCATTGAAGAAATTTCTGAACATGAAATCCGTCTTGCCACAGCAGAAGAAAATGCAGGAAGTACTCAATTAGAAGTGATAGAGAATTTGATTGACTCTATATGTAATAATATATTGAAAAAATCTGAATTTCAAGCTGAAGTGAAAAAAGATGCAGACAAGAAAGGAGGCTCATTCCTCGGTAAAATAGCTGGTTTCATTATGAAGGAAATCATGGATCATCATCTGCAGCCATTTTTACATGGTGAAGAATCTTCTTCCAGTGATCATGACAGTGTGTCTGTACTTCCTAAACCCAGCAAGGAAAAGACACAGACTTCTGTATATTCAGCTACATTTCTGGAAGATGTAATTGTTGACCTTGTTCACAAATTTTATTCTCTTCCAAGTATTAATAAAGAGTCTAAGAAAAAAGAAATGCCAGAGACAGACATTGTAGGCTTGGCTATAAAATTTGCAAACTCTCTGATAGGAGAGTTTAGAAAAAGTGAAATTAAAGTTCTACCAAGTGCTGAAGAAATGTCTGCTTTTCCACCAATCGATAAGGAGACAGTTGATAAGATATCTGATTTTGTGTATGACCAGTTCATAGGGAAGTACGAATCTATTGAAATTCAGAAGGGTGGTAAAAACAACCTTGTAATAGAAACGATTGCTGCCCTAGCACAAAAGGCAATCTCTGCTTTCAAGATTCAACCACTTTTTTCAGGAGACTGGTCTTCTACCTTCTTTTCATTTCTTAATCTAGATAATATCGCCCAAAGGGTTCAACATCTACCACAGAAAGCCTCTGCACAGAAGAACAGATGCTTAAAAGAAAACCAGCTTAATTTTTCAGAACAATCATATAGGCACACGTCAACCTCAAACCAGAAAAATATGTTGAACATTTTGGAAACAGATAGAGGTGAAATGAGTAGAAATAAAAGTGTTCAAACTGAGGAGTCGTCAATTAAAAAAGACGATATCCGAGATCTGAAAGCTACCTCTATACTTACAACTATGAAATACAACATGGCTAACCTGTTATCAGGGTCAGCAGTAGGTGTGGCAAAGAAAAAGAAAAAGAATGAAAATAGAATGACAATTTTAATTAAAAAATATTCTGAGAATGTATCAAAAGTTAAATCTCTAACTACTAGTGTGAAAAGTAAAGATACTCAGATCCCAGAAAAGAGGGTAACACGTAAAAATAATGAAACTGAGAAGAAATACAAATCAGCTTCAAAAGAAAAAGAGAGGCAATGGAATGAGGTATCCACACAAATTCCAGCAACTACTGATGATACAGAGGGTAAGGAGGAAATACGTGGACCAGATTTTGAAACAGACAATGAAAAGAGGATTGACAAATCAAGAGAAAATTTACTTGAAGAAAAAAACAAGTCCGTCCAGTTATCTTTGACACCCAAGACAAGAAATACAGGAACCACAACAGAGAAAGCATTAACTCAAATGTCAAACACTGAGGAGAGAAAAGCCATCCTACCTCTAACAGATGTAAATGAGAAACAATGCTCAGATTATGAATATGTTCAAAATATCACTGAAAATATCTATGAAGATGTTTTTCATTCAGGTTATTCACAAGAATCAGCAAATTACTCAAATCTCCAAATCCCCACAAGTGATACATCTCATGTAATAGAAGAGGTTAACAATGATTTTGCACAATCTGTTTCAATAAAGAATTTATTCCCATCAGTTGACAAAACTCTCCCTGCCAAAGAGCAAGAAGAAGAAAAAGAAAAAGAGAGCAAGAGTGGGAGCAAGAAAAAACAAGAGAGAGAAGATGAGAAAGTGAAAGATACAATTACAAATGAACCTATTAAATCAGATAGTCCTCAGTACTCACCAAAAAGTAAACCTGGCATTATTCCTGCTAAATTTTTAGAAGATGTTATCATCGAAATGGTTAACAAACTGATCTTTTCTACCTCACCAGAAACACAAACAAATGATAGATGTCAAAATGTAAGTGATAATCAGAGTCAAGCTGAACTGCATGACACAGCTCTGAAGCTTGTTGATTTCCTCTTAAAGGAGTTTTCAGAGGCTCAAATTAAGGTGTTTAGGCCAAATAAAGTAAATCAGTGTTTTCCACCTGTAGATAAAGTGTCATCAGTCCTCAATCATAAAGAATCAACTACAGAAGAAGCATCATCTAACATTAAGAAAATAACTGTGGATAAAATGCCACATAATCTTAAAGTGACTAAGAACACCCCTCTAAATAAGATAAGTCTTTTAGATAGAATGCCGGCAATCAATAGGACATTGGTTAACAAAGTTGTTCACTCCTCTGTATGCAATATTTTGAAGGAATATAGATCTCAAGAGTCCATTTGTAAGAATATAAAGAGTAATGGGGAAATTTTAGCAAGAAGACTGACTAGTACAGTGATAAATGAAATTTTTCAACATAAACTCAATTTGACATTTTGTGATGAGGTCCCAGCTTCAGCATGTTTGTCTCTGGAATCAAAGGATGTCATTAAAAAGGTCCAAAAGGTGGTTCAGACAGCCAGCAAAGAATGTCAGACATCATCACCATATATCATCATGCTGCCTCATAAATTTTTAGAGAATGTGATTTCTGCTCTTTTATCTAAAATTTTCTCAATAGTATCCAAAACCAAAGCAGAAATATCAGAGGGCAGTTGGCTCACAGAACTGGATTTCCTTCAAATGAAGTTATTAAGTACAGTCACAACAGAGATCTCTAAAGATAAAGATATAATTATTCACTATGTGGAATCCTTACATCCCAACGATGATGAAATTATTCAATTAGTGGTTCATTCTATTTATAACAACCTCTTGTCACAGTTTGGATCAAAAGAGGTTATACAAAGTTGTGTAGCCAGTGGATGCAGAATCCTTTCAGAAACCATAGTTGATTTAGTTCTACGAGAAGTGGCTGGTAATCAGTTGCAGATCTATTTCTCTGGAGAGCTAACTCCACATCAGTGTGTAGAAGTTGACAGTATGGTTGAAAATATTCTTAAATATGTTATCCAGACTACTGATGCCCCCCAGCCTCAACTATCCAATGTTCATGTATTATTACCTTATAACATCTTAGAAGAAGCTGCTGTAAAATTTTTATCAAAGCTTTTATCCATGTTTCCAAATGTGGATAAGGAAAAAAACAAATCTATAGAAACTGAAATGCAAAACATAACTTCAAAAATATTAAATTCAATACAAGAATTTATCTCAAAAAATAAAATTAAACTTATACCATCAGCCAAGGGATTGCCTGCTGTATCTTTAGCTGACAATGAAACTATTGAAAAGGTAGTTAATTCTGTTTATACCAGAGTTTTAAATCATTCTGGATCACATACTTCTGTATTCAAAGATTTAATGGGAAAGAGCAATGTCCTTTCTGATATAATAGGTTTTTTAATGGTGAAGGAAATTTCCAATTCTGTATTTCAACTTCAAGTAGAGGAAGAAGTATCAAATTCAGAATTAGTTCTGGAAGCTGTCAAAATTATGGAAAAAGTGGTAAAAATTGTTGATGAATTTAAGTCAAGGGAAAAGTCTTCATCCAAAAAAGTTTCTATGTTAGATGCCACGTTTTTAGAGGAAGCATTGGCCTTGTTCTTGGCTAAAATAGTAAGGCTGCCAACTGCCTCAAGCAAAGATGCAAAAAACTTATCAAAGCCTGAGTTGAATAAAATTGCATCTCAACTGACAAAATCTGTGACAGCTGAAATTTCCACAAGTAATATTAATCTTGTTGCTGCTGATCCTGAAGAACAGATTTTAAATCCAGAAAGTGTAGAAATGATTTCTCAGGTAATTGACTCTGTGTATAGTAATGTGCTACAACAATCTGGAACGCATAAAGATCTTTACTATGACATAAAAGGTACAAACAAAGTCTTCCCTAAAAAAGTGGCTAGTTTAATCATTAATGGAATTTCAAACTTTCCGTTAGATACAAATGGCTCAAAGAATTCAAATGTTGATCTCTTTGGAGATCTAGATGTTAACAGAATTGTTCAAAAGGCAGAAGAACATGTTTTCAGTATGATCCCTGACAAAGAGAAAGAAGAGTCACATCAAGATCCAGTTGGAGAGGAAACGCCAATTAAAATAGTTCCCCATATTGGGAGTAAACCAATCACAATAGATCCAAGCATTATTTCAGAACACTTAGCGGTAATTTCTATAAAAACTCAACCTCTTGAGCAACTTCAGATGGAGTGTTTAAAAAACACTGGACATAGCATAGCGGAAGTGAGAAGAGCTTCAATAGATGGGAGAAGTTACTCCTTATCAGACTCATCTGGTGTGGGAGAACTAAAGAGAGAAAGACGTACCTCATTGAATAGAACGGGACGACTGGATATTAAACCCTTAGAGGTAAGTGCAGAAGCAACCATGGAAAAACAGGTGAACAGTGAGATATGGTGGTTCTTTGATTCCATTCTGTAAATAGGTATTTCGGGATTGTTTGTTGTTGATGTTATTGTTATTGTTATTGTTGTTGTTGCTGCCCAGCCCAATAGGAGAATTGGTTGTCCTGCTTCATCCATCTAGTCATATGATTCACTTGGACTTGCGATATCTGTGACTTACTCTAAAGATCTCAGGCTAGTGTTCCTAAGACAATCAAATTAAAATGGCTTACAAAAATTAGAATGGGAATACAGAGACATACCCTAACAGTAAAATCAGATTGACTAAAATTGTTATCATCATTGAAGATTCAAAAGAAACATAATCTTAGATAGTTTCTATAGTACATATTGTGAATATTTAAGGGTGTTTAAAAGGGCTAGTTAGAATATCAAGATATATCTATGATATTTCAAAATCTATCTAAAATAGTTTTCATTTTCAAACTTATGTCTCCACAGCAGTATTCTTTTTACTTTTAGCAACATGTATCAACAGACTTCAAACTCTTAGCTTATATGTGTTTCTTATTATTTCACTTTAATTATAGTAACCTTTCTCAGTATCTTGTATACTCCAAAGTACCCCGTTCTTTCCTTTTCTAGCCTTGTTCTAGATCCAGCAGCCTTAAAATGCTGCCATTTTTATCAACTTATTTCCTCCTACTAGACACCTAGCTCTGCCCTGCAGCTCCATATTCAGGCCCCAAATATGTTAAACTAATTGGGTCTTTAAAATGCCAAAATAATGTCCTGTTACAAGGAAACTTTAACCCTCAGGACAAAGGAATTGTCTGTACTATGGACTATGATGTTATATTGATCCACTACACATTTTTATTTATTTAATTTTTTATTTGTTTAGACAATTAAATTTAACAGGGTGACATTGGTCAACCAGAGTACATAGATTTAGAGAAAACATCTCCACATCATTTGACAGTCAATTGTGCTGTATACCCATCACCCAAAGTCAAATCATCCTTTGTCATTCTATGTTTTGTTTCTCTTTAAGTCCCTCCCTTTTCCCTACCCCTTCCTCTCCTCCTTTCCACTCCCCCTTGTAACCCCTGCACTTTTATCTATGTCCATGAGTCAATTCTGTGTCCCACCTATGTATGGAATCATACAGTTCTTGGCTTTTTCTGGTTTACTTATTTCACTCAATATAATGTTATCAAGAGTCATCCATGTTGTCGTAAATGATATTATGTCATCATTTCTTATGGCTGAGCAGTATTCCATTGTATATATATACCACTTCTTCTTTATCCAATCCTCTATTGAAGGGCATATTGGCTGTTTCCATGTCTTGACCACCATGAACAATGTTGCAATAAACATGGGGGTGTATGTGTCTTTGTGTACCCATATTTTCAAGATTCGGGGGTATATACCCAGTAGAGAGATTGTTGGGTCATATGGTAGTTCTATTCTTAATTTTTTGAGAAACCACCACCATACTTTCTTCCACAATGTTTGTTCTAATTTACATTTCCACCAACAGTGAATAAGGGTTCCTTTTTCTCCACAGCTTCTCCATTACTTGTTATTACCTGTCTTGTTGATAATAGCAGGTGTGAGGTGGTATCTTGTAGTTTTGATTTGCATTTCTCTAATAACTAGTGAATATAAGCATTTTTTCATATATCTGTTGGCCATTTGTATTTCTTCAACAGAGAAGTGTCTGTTCATGTCCTCTTCCCATTTTTTTTATCGGATTGTTTGCTTGTTTGCTGCTGAGTTTTGTGAGTTCTTTATATATTTTGGATATTAGCCCCTTATCTGAGCTGTTTGAAAATATCATCTCCCATTGAGTTGGCTATTTGTTTTGTTGACAGTTTCTTTTGTGTGCAGAAGTTTTCTAGTTTGATGTAGTCCCATTCATTTATCTTTGCCTTTCCCTTGATTTTGGGGTCAAATTCATAAAATATTCTCTACTGCCAAGGTTTATGAGTCTAGGACCTATGTTTTCTTCTATGTAATCTATTGTTTCAGATCTTATATTTAGGTCTTCAATCTATTTTGAATTCATTTCTGTGGAAGAAGACAAACGGTAGTCAAGTTTTATTATTTTGTATGTGGCTTTCAACCATTTATTGAAGAGGCTTTCTTTTCTTCATTGTGTGTTTTTGGCTCCTTTGTCAAAGATTATTTGCCCATATATATATGGTTTTATTACTGGGCTCTCTATTCTGTTCCATTGGTATGTGTGTCTATTTTTCTGCCAGTACCATGCTATTTTAATTACCATGGCTTTGTAGTATAGTTTGAAGTCAGGTATTGTAATGCCTCCAGCTTCATTTTTTTCCCTTAGGATTACTTTGGTTATTCAAGGTTTTTTATGGTTCCATATAAATCTGATGATATTCTGTTCCAAATCTTTAAAAAACAACATTGGAAGTTTGATGGGAATTGTACTAAATTTGTATGTTGCTTTCAGTAATAATGCCATTTTAACTATATTTGTTTTTCCTATCCATGAACAAGGAATATTTTTCCATTTTATTTAGTCTTTTTAAATTTCCTTTAATAATACTTTGTAGTTTTCAGTATATAGGTCCTTTACTCTTTGTTATGTTTATTACTATTTTATTTTTTGGTTTGCAACTGTAAAAGGGATTATTTCTTTTAGTTATTTTTCCGAAGTTTCATTGTTGGCATATAAGAAAGCAATAAACTTCTGTATATTAATTTTGTATCCAGCAACTTTACTGTATTGGTTTACTGTTTCTAATAGCCTTTCTGTGGAGTCTGGGGTTTTCTAAATACAGGATCATATCATCTGCAAAAAGTGAAACCTTTACTCCTTTTTTCCCAATATGAATGCCTTTTATTTCTTTCTCTTGTCTGATTGCTCTGGCTAGAACTTCCAGCACTATGTTGAATAGGAGTGGAGAGAGTGGACAGCCTTGTCTTGTTCCTGGTTTTAGAGGAAAAGTTTTCAGTTTCTTACCATTTAGTATGATGTTAGCTGATGGTTTGTCATAAATGGCCTTTATTATGGTGAGGTATTTTCCTTCTATACCCATTTTCTTGAGTGTTTTGAACATAAAAGGATGTTCTAGTTTATTGAATGCCTTTTCTGCATCTATTGATAGGATTATATGGTTTTTGTTCATTGTTTTGTTGATATGGTGTATTACATTAATCATTTTACATATGTTGAACCATCCTTGTTTTTATGGGATGAATCCTACTTGATCATGATGAATTATTTTTTTAATATGTTATTGTATACATTTTCATTTTTATCAAAGCCTCTTGCCTTAATAGTGTTTACTCACATGAAGACTAAGTTTGTTTAGATATATAATTTTTTGGCCTGGAAAGTGAAAATAATTTTATAGAATTTATGCTCTTTTTTCCTGGAGCATAAACTTCAAGCATGAATTTTCTCCAGCACTGCCCTGCAGCCCACTGAACTAAGTCTCAGGGCTGATAAATATGTTAAAGACTGTTTTATGTTTCTATACCCAACTAGTGAGATTATCATGCACTGTAACACTAATTTCATCTCTTTTCTCCTAAACTTTTTGGACCAGGTGAAATCCTTTTCATCTCAAAAAGTTCCTATTCCAAATGGGTTCTCATCATTGCATTAGCATATTACTTGGTAGTCTTCATTTATATAGAAGTAGTCTCTGGGGAATAAAATTTGTGTGAACAGATTGTAGAGTAAAATTACTTAAAATCAATTGTTAATTATCTGTATAATTTTGTCAAAAATCTTACTTAGTTACTAGCTGTCTTTGCTTAAGTCTTTTATAGACAGCAGAAAACAGGAAGAGAATATTTAAATCAAGCATTTACCCCTGTCCTTGTAAGGAGAGGAAAAACCATCTTAAAAGTAAAGAAAAACAGCCTGACCAGGTGGTGGTGCAGTGGATAAAGTGTCGGACTGGGATGTGGAGGATCCAGGTTCGATACCCTGAGGTCGCCAGCTTGAGCGCGGGCTCATCTGGTTTGAGCAAAAGCTCACCAGCTTGGACCCAAGGTCATTGGCTTGAGCAAGGGGTTACTTGGTCTGCTGTAGCCCCACAGTCAAGGCACATATGAGAAAGCAATCAATGAACAACTAAGGCGTCACAATGAAAAATTGATGATTGATGCTTCTCATCTCTCTCCATTCCTGTCTGTCCCTTTCTATCCCTCTCTCAGACTCTCTCTCTCTGTGTCTGTTAAAAAAAAAAAGTAAAGAAAAACAAATGAAGAAGCTGACAGAGCAAACTGTTAAAACACATTGTTTATACTAATTTGGGAACCAACACTATTTATTTCTGCATAGAGGAAGTGAAAAGCCAAAAAAAAAGTAACCCTAAAACAGTAAATTAGAGAACCCAGATACTTGTAGGCTCTCAGGGTTTTAATTTTTGATTTGAGGTACCATAAATTCTCAGCACACTAGGCGTATACGTTATTAAAACCATATTTGTTAACAAATTTCAAAGCCATATAGAACTTGCCATTTTGTTGGTAATCACTTGCCAATCACTGAAGACTAAAAAAGTAGGACAATTGTATCATTATACTTGTATTTGAACTGTCTTTAGGCATTGAAAAGAAAAGTGAGATCTGATTAAGGTGGTGAGAAAAAATGAAGATTAATGTTTTTAAAAGTCTTTTGAAAAATATGTTCAAAGGATCAGGGATGAAAAATATGGATAAAAGAGTCAAAAACATTCACAGTTTTAGTTATTAATCTTTTAAAAATCAAGATTTAGATAACTAGATTTTTATTGAAAACAATAGCTTTCTTTTATTATTCCTTATCTAAAATTTTATAAACATATATTATCACACCTACTTCTGTCACAAAATTTTAAAAGTAAATAAAACAAAAAGTAAGTTATAATGTCACAAAATATAAAGATTAAGAACAAAAGGACCTGCATTAGGCCTTCTGTACTGTGAAGTAAATTACGGTAGATAAATATGATCTCTGAATGTAAAAGAAATAATAGACACCAAATATTTCTTATAATTTTTATTTGTTTTTTCGTCTAAAAATACTGCTAACATACAATTGAGTGGCATGTGAAGATAATATATATTAACTGAAATTGAAACTAGAAATCATATTAACATAGTTATATTACAATAGAACCATAACAGAAGGGATTGAGGCATTTGTTTTTAATAGTCACTGTAACTTCAATTTTAGGCTGTTTGCAGAAATTCATTTCAGAATATAAGAAAGCCTGATATCAGCAAAGTGGAGCTTTTAAAAGATGTTCAGAGCAAAAACGATCTCCTCATCCGATTAGTAGCTCATGATATTGAAGATGGTTTAGAAGGTAACATAGAGGAGGAGGAGGAACTAATATCTGACAAATATGAAGTTGTTCTAAGAGAAGCTGTAAAAGAAGAATCCTTAGAAGAACAACTTGAAGATCAAGTGAAAGAAGCCACAAAGACAAATATTGGAAGCACTGAAGCAATATCACATCATATAACAGAATCTAAGGAGAGAGAAGTTAAAAGACCTTTTGCTGAGCTTTACATGACTACCTCCTCAACAACCATGGCTGTAACAGATTCTGTTGGGGAGAAAAAGCCCCATCTAAAGGTGAGTGAGAAACATGACTTTCAGGGATTAGATATCTATGGAAAGAGTAGAAATCTGCAGAAATTCTACCCAAAAATGTACTTTAATTAGGCAAAAAAAAAACAAAAAAAAAAACCTAAACTGATTCCATTCTTTTCCTAGGCCTGGTAATATTTACAGGATAAGAGAAGTAATTAACTAATTAAGCCATAAAATTCAGTTGAGGGAAAGTAGATAATGAAAAGAGACCTAGATTAGTGAGAAGCCCAAGCAGAACAGAAAATACAAATTATGTAAAAGATATGAAAGCTAATTTTTATATCTATTACTTAATAGATTCCTGCCCTTTTTTAATTTAATTAGCAAATACACATTGAAAATTCTGTGTAGAGAAGGCTTATGCAGGTGGGATGTGACCAGAAGGTGTGCCAAGGTAGGAGGAAGTAGAAAGATCCACACAAATTCATATTGTCTAGGTTTCCACTGAAAATTATTTGAAAAAAAAAGACTAAAAATTTCACTAATCTGGGAAAGAAAACAGACATCCAGAGATTTTCAACTAAGATGAATTCAAAGAAAGCCATATTAAGACACATTAGTAAAAATAAATAAAGTAAGGATAGAGAATCTTAAAAACAGTAAGAGAAAAAACAACTTACTATATACAAGTAAATCCCATAAGGATACTAGATTTTTTTTAGCAGAAACTTTGCAGACTAGAAAGGAGTGTCAAGACGTATTCCAATTTCTGAGAAGAAAAAATTTCCAACCAAAAATTTTCTACCCTGTAAGGTTTTCATTCATAATTGAAGGAGCAATTATGAGATTTTCATATAAGCAGAAGTTAAAGTTTATTATTAGTAAACCATCCTTACAAAAAATGTTAAAAGAACTTTTCTAAACTAAAAATAAAGTACACTGATTAATAATAAGAAAATATATGAAAGTAAATATCTCACTGGAAGAGATAAGTATATATTAAAAGTAGTATATCAATCACCTAAAAAGCAAGAATGAAGGTTAAAAAAACAAAATAGGTAAAATTAACTAAAATTATAATAATCAGTTAAGGGAAGCATAAATTTAAAAAATGCAAAATATGTCTCCAAATAAATAAAACAAGGAATAAGTAAAAATATAAATTTTTGGACTGTGTTTAAATTTAATTTGCTAAAAACTTAAACTAGACTGTTACCTATATATGTTTAATGGAACCTCACAGTAACCATAAAGAAGAAACATACAGTAAACACAAATAACAAAATGGCAATAAATACATACTTATTGATAACTACTTTAAAGGAAAATGGCCCAAATGACTAAATCTATCAATAAAAAAATAGAGTGGTTGAATGGATTAAAAAAACACAAGATTTCCTTATAAGAGATTAACTATAGAAGTAAGTACACACACAAACTGAATGTAAAAGGATGGAAAAAATATTCTATGCAAATAAAAACAAAAAGCTGTATAGTTATAATCTTATCAGACAAAGTAGACATTAAAACAAAGACTGTAATAAAAGACAAAGGCACTACATAATTCTAAAGGGGACAACCAAACAAGAGATTACAACATTTATAAATATATAAGCATTCAATATAGGTATACTAAAATATGGACCCAACAGTAGAAATTGACAGCAGTACAATAATAGTAGGGGACTTTAACACCCCACTTAGATCAATGAATAGGTCATTGAGACAGAAAGTCAATAAGGGAACATCAAGTTTTAATAGCACCAAATGAATTATACAAGTTGGGACAAACATAGGTTTATAGTGGTTGATATGAAAAATAATATAATAATTAATAATGAAGTTTATTCTTATATTAATAGTTTTCATTATTATATTATTTTTCATATTAACTAATGTAAACCCACTTTGCCTCACCCTGTTTTTATATACACAGAGATCATTCAATTCAAAAGAAGCAAAATATACATTCATCTCAAGTTCATTTGAACATTCTCCAGGATAGATAACAAGTTAGGCCACAAAACAAGCCTCAATAAATTTAAGAAAACTAAAAGCATATCAAGCATATTTTCTAATAACAATGGTATGAAACTAGAAATCAATTACAAGGAAAATAAATGGAAAAACCACAAATACATAGCTGTTACACTACATTCTATTGAACAACCAGTGAGTCATCAAAAAAAGAAAAAAGAAAATAAAAAATACCTTGAAACAAATGAATGCAGAAATACAATATACTAAAATTTATCAGATTCATCAAAATGTAGTACTAATAGGGAAGTTCAAACAATACTACCTCAAGAAACAAGAAAAATCTCAAAAAACCTAACTTTTCACCTACATTAACATAGAAAGAAAAGAAGCAAAAAAAAAACAAAACCCCAAAACAAAAACCAGAGCCTAAAATTAGTAGAAGGATAGAAATAGTATCAGAGAAGAAATAAATGAAATAGTCTAGAGAGGCAATAGAAAAAAATCCAATGAAACTAAGTTTGTTCTTTGAAAAGATAAAATTGACAAATCTTTAGCTAGACTAACAAAGAAAAAAGAGGGCTCAAATAAAATCAGAAGTGAAAGGGAAGTTATAAGTGATACCACAGAAATACAAAGGACCACAAAGGACTACTACAAACAATTATATATCAACAAATTGAAAAACCAAAAAGACAAAGATAAATTACTAGAAAATGCAATCTTCTAAGACTGAGTCATGGGGAAAAAATTGGAATAGATGATTTATTAGTAAAAATATTGGATCACTGTAAAGCCAGGAGCCACGGCCAGGGCCACCATCAGAGCAGCCCAGCCCATGCAGGTTCGCATTGGATTCGGACAGTCGGTAAAGAAACAACGGAGCCAAAAACTGATGGGCCATAGTCTTTAATTCTAGCTTGCACTCAGCGGGCAAGCAAAAAACACACACTGGGCTCCAAAACCCATTCACATTCAGTGCTCACAAAGCTACCGATTTATCCGAGTTTCCTAGAATCAAAGGTTTCTAGCTCACCAGCCTCATTCTCCTCAGTTCCCCATCTCCTTCCTTATTCCAGATACAAACTCTACACAAACTGGCATCTCACTCAGCACTCCGCCATCTTGGCTGCTTCCCCTGGCCTACTCCACGTGGCCTCCTTCTGCTCTCTGCTCTGCTCTCTCCTCTAATCATCCCAGGAACCAAGAGCGCAAGCTCCCACTCCGTCCCCATTTTATAGTGTAGAAATCCAAACCCTTAATCCAATATACAAAATAGGGAAGTCTCTAATACAAAGTCACTTTCTGAGGCATGATTGGATTGTACCACCCCACATCAAAAAGGGTAGGAAAGGCTTAATCCCAAAACAAAGCCCCAGGCTACAAGGATTCTGCCTGCCTTTAGCCCACCCCAACACACATTAATATCACCTGGGCAATGGCCTCCTCGTGTTATCTTTAACAAAGTGAGCATAATACATTTTATCTGCCCAACAATCACTAATCAAAACCTCCCAACCAATAAAAGTCCTGGACCAGAGAGCTTCACGGAAGAATGCTTCCAAACATTCAAAGAATATTTAATACTTAATCCTTCTCAAAATCTCTCTCAAATTGAAGACAAAGGAATACTTCTTAAACACATTTTACAAGGTCAGCCTCACCCATGTACCAAACCAGAAAATATACCACACACAGGTCAATATCCTTGATGAATACAGATATAAATATCTGAACAAAGTATCAGCAAACTGAATTCAACAATACAATGAAAGAATTATACACCACAGTAGGACTTATTTCAGGGACACAAGAAAGGTTCAGCATCTACAAATCAATGTGATATACCACATTAACATAACAAAAGAGAATGTAAAGCTATTATGATCATGTAAATAGATGCAGAAAAAGCATGTGGTAAAAATTAAACATTCATTTATAATTTTTTTAAAAACTCTAAATGAAATGGTTATACAGGAAATATAAAAAAGGTCATATATGACAAATCCATAGCAAACTTCACACTCAACAGTGTAGAGCTAAAAGTTTTTCCTCCAAGGTCAGGAATAAGACAGGGATGCCCACAGTTGCCACATTTATTCAACATAATGTTGGGGTCTTAGTCACATCAACTAAACAATAAAAATAAAGGGCATCCAAATCAAAAAGGAGGATATAAAACTCTCACTATTTGTAATTGACATATTATATATAGAAAATCTTAAAGACTCCACCAAAAATTGTTAGAATACATGAATTCAGTAAAGTTGTACTATAAAAAATCAATACAGAAATCTATGAAATTTCTATTAACTAATAACTATCAGAGAAATGAAGAAAATAATCCCATGTGGATAGCATCCAAAAGTATAAAATACATAGGAATAAATTTAACCAAGGAGATGAAAGACCTATTCATGGAAAACCATATGATACTGTTGAAAAAAATTGAAATCACAAAAAAATAGAAAAATATTCCATACCCATGGATTGGAAGAATTCATATTGTTAAAACATCAAAAGCAATCTACAGATTCAATGCAATTCTTATCAAAATTCCAATGGCATATCTAATGAAATAGAACAAATTATTTTAAAATTTGTATGAAAACAAAAAATATCTCAAATAGCCAAATCAAACTTAAGGAAAAACAAAGTGGGAGGTATTATGCTCCCTGATTTTAAAATATTCGACAAAGCTATAGTAAGTGAAAGAGTATGGTATTGGCACAAAAACAGACACACAGACCAATGGAACACAGTTGAGAGCCCAGAAATAAACATGTACATATGTGGGCTATTTATGACAAAGGAGGCAAGAGTATGTAATAGAGAAAAGAGTCTCTTCAATAAATAGTGTTGGTAATACTGGGCAGCCAAATGCAAGAGAATGAAACCAAACCACTAACTTACACCATACACAAAATTAATACAAATGGGTTAAAGACTGGAACATAAGACCTGAAGCAATAAAATTCCCAGAAGAAAACATAGGCAGCAAGCTCCTCGGCCTTGACATTTTTTTGGATCTGCCTACAAATGCAAGGAAAACAAAATAAAAATAAAAGCAAAAATAGACAAAAGTAACTGAATCAAAATAAAAAGCTCTGAACAGTAAAAGAAACCATCTGAAGTATATGGAAACAAATTAAAAAATATATATGCACTCCAATATTTATGCAGCATTATTTACAATAGCCAATATATAGAAGCAACCTAAGTGTCCCCTAATGAATAAATGGACAAAGAAGCTGTGGTTACATATACAATAAAATATTACTCAGCCTTAAAATAATGAAATCTTGACATTTTTGACAAAATGGGTGGACTTTAAGGATGTAATGCTAAATGAATTAAGCCAGAAAGAGAAAGACAAATGTCATATGATTTCACTCACATGTGAAAATTTTAAAAAATGAACAAAAGCAAACAAAGAAAACCCCTCACAGATGTAGAGAACAGATTGGTGGTGACCATAGGGTAAGAGGGTAGGAAAAATGGTGACAGAAGGGAAGGAGGTCAACTGTATGGTAGTGGAAAGTAACTAGATTTGGGGGGTTGATCACTTTTTATACAAATGTTAAATTATAATGTTGTATACCTGAAACTTATACAAGAATATTTTTTTAAACATTTTAATATAACATTAACAAAAGTCAAAATATATCATATGAATAATAATCCCAGTAATAGTAGCCTTTTTTGTTGCAAGAGAGAGAGACAGACAGGAAAGAAAAGAGATGAGAAGCATCAACTTGTAGTTGTGGCACTCTAGTTGTTCATTAATTGCTTCTCATATTTGCCTTGACCAGGGATATGGGGGTGGGGTTCCAGCCAAGCCAGTGACCATGGACTCAAGCCAGCAACCTTTGGTCTCAAGCTAGGGGGCTCAAGATAGGGGGTCATGTCTATGATCCCAAGCTCAAGCCGGCGACCCTACGCTCAAGCTGGTGATCTCGTGCTCAAGATGAATGACCCCATACTAAAGCCAGTGAACCTGGGTCCTCAGCATTCCAGGTCAACAGTCTATCCACTGTGCTGTCACCTGGTCAGGCAATATATAATTGCCATTTTTGGGATTCTAACAAACATCAAAATAAAAGTATTCTGATAAAAGTTATGACCATGAAATTACACATCACTTTTGGCAAATAAATCAGAGCACTGGTTATGATGACTGACCTGACAAGCTTCTGAGTTGGCCAGGGTTATAGCCATTCATTTTATTTTTGAACTTAGTAAGATATGATTAAAAATACTAATAAAGTACAGAAATGGAAAACTATATTCTTCAAAATTATGCTAGTTTAGTCTTTAAAATCTATTCAAACTCCAATATTATAAAATATATCATCTTCACTGAGCCAATTCCAAAAATTATATTGGAAAGGGACATTTTAATTAAATTATAGGGTTCATCTACCTTTTGATAATTTATAAAACATTTTCTCATGTTGTAGATTAAAGTGCAGTAATACTTGGTTTCCACTTTTTCAGAAAGAAGAAAGTAATATTACTGAATCAGAACAATTCTTAATACACAGAATTATGAGCTCATCTTCATACAACCTAGAAGATCTGATTTCATCTGCCAGGTACATGAAATTAAAGCAATACAAAGTAAAAATCTGAGATGAAAATAATGCTTATAGGAAGAATGGTTCCCTATTAAAACTGGCTGAGCAAGAATTCAGCCTTAGACTTCCCTCATTCCTTATTATTCCTTCCCATAGCTCCCCACTGTGGATCCTTCCAAAGGCTTTCCCTTTCTTCTTGAATCCCCATTTTTATTCTCCTGGACTCTACAACCTTTCTAGTCTAGCAATGTATTGGACCAAGAATTTGCTAGTGTGTTTGTATTTCTTTTCTTTTCTTTTCTTTTCTTTTCTTTTCTTTTCTTTTCTTTTCTTTTCTTTTCTTTTCTTTTCTTTTCTTTCTTTCTTTCTTTCTTTCTTTCTCTTTCTCTTTCTTTCTTTCTTTCTTTCTTTCTTTCTTTCTTTCTTTCTATTTTTATAATGGGAGGTCATAATTGTATTTGTACCACTTACCCAAAGGCTTTCTGCTCAAATCTCTTGAGTAACCACATGTTCTAGTTGTATAAATACCTGTAAGAAGAATCCAAAGGGGGAAAAAGCCATGTGAATAAGAACATTCAGAGAAAAGTCAATCAAGTATGGAGTTTGATGTGGGACTGTAAGAATGCACAACATTTATATGAGAACACAATCCAAGTTAGAATAGCCATAGGAGCTGAGTCTGTACTGTGTGGCATTTAGAGAGGTCAGAGTGCAAAGTACATTGTAGACCTGATATCTAATTAATAACTATATCTAGAATAGTTAAAACTTATCTAAAGTTGTTCTTAAGTTTATAAGGATATTCATAAGCAGAAGAGATATCATTTGCTATTGTGGGAAAAGCAATGGGTATAAGGCGAAAAATATACCTTGTTACATATTCTTTTCTTAATGGGGTGACATCAATAAATCAGGATACATATATTCAAAGATAACAAGTCCAGGTTATCTTGTCGTTCAATTATGTTGCATACCCACCACCCAAAGTCAGATTGTCCTCTGTCACCTTCTATCTTGTTTTCTTTGTGCCCCTCCCCACCCCCTATCCCTCTCCCATTCCCCCCTCCCCCCCCCCCGTAACCACCACACTCTTATCAATGTCTCTTAGTTTCACTATTATGTCCCACCTACGTATGGAATAATACAGTTCCTGTTTTTTTCTGATTTACTTATTTCGCTTCGTATCATGTTATCAAGATCCCACCATTTTGCTGTAAATGTTCCGATGTCATCATTTCTTATGGCTGAGTAGTATTCCATAGTGTATATGTGCCACATCTTCTTTATCCAGTCATCTATTGATGGGCTTTTTGGTTGTTTCCATGTCCTGGCCACTGTGAACAATGCTGCAATAAACATGGGGCTGCATGTGTCTTTACGTATCAATGTTTCTGAGTTTTGGGGATATATACCCAGTAGAGGGATTGCTGGGTCATAAGGTAGTTCTATTTTCAGTTTTTTGAGGAAACACCATACTTTCTTCCATAATGGTTGTACTACTTTACATTCCCACCAACAGTGTATGAGGGTTCCTTTTTCTCCACAGCCTCTCCAACATTTGCTATTACCTGACTTGCTAATAACAGCTAATCGAACAGGTGTGAGGTGGTATCTCATTGCCGTTTTGATTTGCATTTCTCTAATAGCTAAAGAAGATGAGCATCTTTTCATATATCTGTTGGCCATTTGTATTTCTTCCTGGGAGAAGTGTCTATTCATATCCTCTTCCCATTTTTTTATTGGATTGTTTGTTTGTTTGTTGTTGAGTTTTATGAGTTCTTTGTATATTTTGGATATTAGGCCCTTATCTGAGCTGTTGTTTGAAAAAATCATTTCCCATTTAGTTGGCTTTCTGTTTATTTTGTTATCAGTTTCTCTTGCTGAGCAAAAACTTCTTAGTCTGATGTAGTCCCATTCATTAATTTTTGCCTTCACTTCTCTTGCCATTGGAGTCAAATTCATAAAATGCTCTTTAAAACCCAGGTCCATGAGTTGAGTACCTATGTCTTCTTCTATGTACTTAATTGTTTCAGGTCTTATGTTTAGATCTTTGATCCATTTTGAGTTAATTTTAGTACAGGGGGAAAGACTGTAGTCCAGTTTCATTCTTTGAGTGGTTACCTTTGAGTAATGAAAAGGGTCCCTACCCTGTTCATTGTAGCAAACTATTTTGTGAGTACTTTTGCACTCCATCGTCCTTTGCTACTGTTAATCTCCATCTTCTCCCCCTCTTTCTTTTTGTTGTTGTCACAGTTTAAATTTGGTTTTATTGTGTTCTTCTTGGAGCTTTTACTTGTGGCTCTTTTTTTTTTTTTTTTGTTCTTTGTATCTGATTGGAGAACCCCCTTTAGTAATTCCTGGAGTGTGGGATTTCTGATAAATTCCCTCATCTTTTCTGTATCTGTGAATGTTTTTATTTCTCCTTCATATTTGAAGGATAGCTTTGATGGGTATAGTATTCATGGCTGAAAGTTCCTCTCTTTCAAGACTTTAAATATTGGGGTCCACTCTCTTCTAGCTTGTAGAGTTTCTGCTGAGAAATCTGATGATAATCTAATGGGCCTTCCTTTATATGTTGTACTCTTCTTTTCCCTGGCTGCCTTGAGAATTTTTTCTTTGCTGTTGGTTTGTGTCAATTTCATTATGATATGCCTTGGAGTAGGTTTGTTGGGGTTAAGAAAACTTAGAGTTCTGTTTGCTTCTTGAACTTGAGGCTTTAGTTCTTTCCACAGGCTTGGGAAGTTCTCATCTATTATTTGTTTGAGTATGTTCTCCATTCCATTTTCTCTCTCTTCTCCCTCTGATATACCTATTATTCTTATGTTATTCTTTTTGATGGAGTCAGATAATTCTTGTAGGGCTATCTCATTTTTTTTAATTTTTGAGTCTCTTTCTTCTTCTCTCTGTTGTGCCTCAAGTTGCTTGTCTTCTATTTCACTAATCCTCTCTTCTATCTGACCTGTTCTATTAGCTAAGCTTGTTACTTCATTTTTCAGCTCGTGAATTGAGTTTTTCATCTCTGTTTGATTTGTTTTTATAGTTTCAATTTCCTTGGACATATATTCTTTGTGTTCATTGAGTTGTTTTCTGAGCTCCCTAAATTGCCTTTCTGTGTTTTCTTGTATATCTCTGAGTATTTTTAGGATTTCTATCTTGAATTCTCTGTCATTTAGCTCCAAGGTTTCCAATATATTAAATTTTTTCTCCATAGATTTTTCCTCATCTATCTGTGTTACCTCTCTTTCTTTTGTATCCATGATATTTGATTTTCTCTTCCTTAATGGCATCTGAGGGTGGTTTTGTTGATAGTATTAATGAGATTTAATAAAGAATAAAAAGTTAAAAAAATAATAAAAAAAATAAAATATCAAAAAGAGTTGTTTTTTTAAAAAAAATTAATAATGAAATAAAGAAAAATACAATAAAATAAAAATTTTTTAAAAAAAAGGAAATTATTCCCCCCCTCCTTTTTTCCTCTCCTCTCCTCTCCCCTCTTTCTTGAGAAAATCTTGTGGTGGACTGTGAATTATAAAAAACAATGCCTGTGATGGAGGGCCTGAATTGGGGAAAAATAATAAAGGGGCAAAAAAAAAAAAAAAAAAGAAAAAAAGAAAAAAAAAGAGCATATGTACCCACAAAAAGCAAATAAGGAAAAAATTTGGGTCAAGAATAAAATGATTTGCTTTTAGGTGTTGGTTGACTAAGAGTTATGATGAGAGGAATAAGAGGAAAATGGAAAAATGGGGGGACAAATTAAAATATTACTATTGTATTTAGTGGAACAAGAATTAGATAATATGGAGAGCCAGGGATGGGAGCACTGCTAGTGAGTTAAAAAGGTGAAGTAAAAACCCCCCAAAATGCCACAAACATAAGTTTGAGTCCCAGATAAGATAATTTGTTTGTTATTGAGGTTTGAATGAGAGGAGATGTAAAGGAGAGAGGAAGAAACTAATATAGAGGGAGAAAAGAAAGAGAGAGAGAGAAAAAAAGAGGGAACCACTAAAAGAAGAAAAAAGAAAGGAGAGAGAGAGAGAGAGTTAAGGGTTTTAGAGTGCAACCCTCATAGAGAGAAAGGAAGAGAAGAGAAAAGATAATGGGAGATGTAACACTTATGGGTAGTGTAATTCAAGGAGAGGAGAGAGTAAGACCGGTAGAGAGTTAATCGGCCAAATTGGAGGAGGAAAAAAAGTATCAAGAATCAAGATAAGAGAAACAAATGAACAAATATAATAAAATGGGATAGGTTATAAAGTCTGCAGATTATTCTTGATTTTGAGAGGTTATCTTCTTGCCTTTTCTTTTCTCTCCCTCTTCCTGGTTGGTGATTCTGTACCCCGGGTTCTGCCCCTTTGGCACGCTCAGGTAGAGGTTTGCAGTTGATAAGTCTCTATGGCAATGTCATGTATTGTGCTTTAGTCTCGTTGGCAGTCGAAGCTCAATAGCATTTATAGGCTCCGACAGTGAGAGAGTCCGTGTTCCTGGAGCCTTTCTCCTAGTCTTTCCTTCCTCAATTAGTAGCCTGATAATCCAGCTATGGGGTTGCTGCTGCCTCTGCCTGGATAGTAAGAGGCTCAAAGAGCTGGCAACTCCCCACTCTATTTCCACTCAGCACTGGGCTCTGTGTAAGGCTCAGTCAGTCAGAGCTGCTAGCATAATCAGGCGGGCTTTCCGCCCACTCAAAGACCTCTGGCTCTGCCATTCTGTCCGGTAACACAAGCGGGCGCCCACTTCCGGGGCGCTTGGAGGAAACTCTCACTCACTGTCTGCGACCAGGAAATCCAGCCAGCAGTCTCACGCTCTGAGTGAAACCCCCAACCGCAGGGAAAAGTTGTAGCGTTGGAATTGAGTCTTGCTCCGTCCCCGTGCGCGGCTTTTGCAAGGCGCTGGGGCGGCCCGAGATTTCACTTTGGCCCACACAAAGGCCCCTGACTCTGCCCCTCTGTGTGATAACACGGGCGCGCACTGCCGAGGCACTCGGAGGAATCGCTCACTCCTTATCTGCGCGCGCAAACCAGGATATGAGGCCGACCACGTTTCCCTCTGAGTGAAACACCCTCCAGCATGGAAAATCTCCACCGTTGGAATTAGTTCTCACTCCCTCCCGTGCATGGCTTTCGCAGGGCGCTGGGGCTGCCCAGAGACTCTGCCCTCGGCCCACAGAAAGGCCTCTGACCCTGCCTCTCCATGGGGCAACACGGGCACCCACTCTCGGGGCCTAGGAAGAAATTCTCGCCCACTAACTGCGCACCGACCAGGAGACCGGGTAAAATGGCTGCTCCGCTTGTCTTTCTTTGTTTGGTTTTGGCGTGAGTGTTAGCTTGTATTGTCCGTGTTGCCACAGGATCAGATTTTCCTCGGCTTGGATCTCCGTGCCACAGCCTGGTTCAGCCGTTTGTGTCGCGGCCTGGATCTATTCACCCCCTTTGCCCGCCTCAGTTTCTATATTCACAGTTACCAGAGAAAGCCGCCCTGTTTAGGTTAGTGAGGAAGGTGGAGCATTTCTTACTCCCTATTTCCTTCGGGGTTTGGTTATATATTTAGCCAATTTTTCACTCAATCATACCTTTGGGTGTATTGCAAAGCATCTGGAGGCTCCAAGTATAGGTTTTTCTGTTTCTGGTTGAAGATCTTGTTGAATTTTGGGGGAGATTTATCGGTATCACTTCCTACCCCGCCATTACTCTGACGTCATCCTATATTCTTTTCATAAAGCATGAAAGTATTGTCTTTTTTTTTTACATGGACACTAACAGTAAGTACTTTGAAACATTTATTCCTGGATAGTTACTGCCTTTTATTCCTGCAGATCATTTAAACATACATAATTAGTATTGCAAACACCTCTTACTGTTTATATTAACAATAAGCACAAGGGCATAAAAAATGTCAAATAAAAGTCAATTTAGAGCAAGATGGCAGACCAGAAAACTGCAGGCCCTTGTTTGCTCAGGAAAACAAAAAATAAACAACTGCCTGACCAGGTGGTGGCACAGAGGATAGAGTGTTAGACTGGGATGTGGAGGACCCAGGTTTGAAACCCTGAGGTCGTCAGTTTAAGTGCAGGCTCATCAGCTTGAGTGCGGGGTCGCTGGCTTGAGTGTGGGATCATAGATATAACCCCATGGTTGCTGGCTTGAGCCCAAAGGTCACTGACTTGAAGCCCAAGGTCACTGGCTTGAACAAGGGGTCACTCGCTCTGCTGAAGCCCCTCCCTCACCATCAAGACACATATGAGAAGGCAATCAATGAACAACTAAGGAGACTAAGGAGCCACAACAAAAAATCGATGCTTCTCATCTCTCACCCTTCCTGTCTGTCTGTCCCTATCTGTCCCTCTCTCAGTCTCTCTCTCTGTCATAAAAAAATAAAAATAAATAAATAAAAAATAAACAACATACTATAAGAGCTCTATAAACCAGTCAAATGTCAGTAGTAAGCAAGTGACTGCCCAAACAAGGAAAAACCACATTCAAAATGGTAGGAAATTCTGCAGGGTTTAACTTCCTCATTCTCAACCTCCTCCATAACATAATATGCCACAGTTAGGTAGAAATAGCTCAATTCCCAGTTCCTTTCCTTGGGGTGAAAAGAATGGATTTTACTTATTTACAATATTCTGGCCGATTCATAGAATTTCTAAAGGAATTTATTTGTCTCACCTGAATAGAAGTTCAGATTGACATTACTGGCATAGATTGGCTCTAAGCCTGTAAACCACAGAAGACATTTGGTGGGTGCCACAGTGCGTGAAAATCATAGAGGACTGCAGATGCATATGCATCTGAGAAAAAGAGGTTTACTTTATCCAGAGAAATAGATGGAACATCTAAGGCCCTGAGAAGAAATATAATAAAGACAGGAAATAAAAAATTTAAAAGTAGATCAGAGAAAAAAAAACCAAGCAAACAAAGTGGAAAAAACCACACACACACACACACACACACACACACACACACACACAAAATAGGCCCAGAAGGATATATGCCTAGAAAAGACCTAAAACCTTAAAACTCTACTTCAGGTTGTTCTCAAGGTTCATAGTGCTACTAATTAGTGAAGAGCTTCCACACTAATCTCCAAAAACTGGGAGAAGTAGCTATTTCTTCAAATGCCCAATTTCAATATAAGATCACAAAGTACAAAAGAAACTTGGAAATAGGACCCATTTAAAGAAATCAAATAAGTCTTACATGTGGTGGTGCAGTAGATAAAGTGTCAACGTGGAGCACTGAAGTCACCAGTTCAAATCCCTGGGCTTTCCTGTTCAAGACACATATGGAAATTGATGCTTTATGCTCCTCTCCCTCTTCTCTCTCTCTCAATCTGTCCTCTCTAAAATGAGTAAATAAAGTCTATACATAAATAAAAATTAAAAAAAAAAACAAATAAATCTCTAGAAAAAGTCCATATGAAGCACACCAATTGGACATAGATGAAAAAGACTTTAAACAGCTGTATTTAATATGTCCAACCACTATAGGAAAACACAAAGAACTAAAGGAAATCATAGGAAAAGCAGAACAAAATGAAAATGAAATCAAAGAGATATAAATTATTTAAAAGAACAAGACAAAAAAATCTAGAGCTGAAAATGTATAATAACTGAATTGAAAAATTCACAGAGAAGACTTAAGAAAAGGTTCAAAAAATGCTCATTCAAGCAGCAGAAAGAATCAGTGAACTTAACAAAAGTTATTTGAAATTATTGCATCAGAGAAGCAAAAAGGAAAAAAAAAAAGAACTGGTAAAAAGTGAACAGAGCCTGAGGTACTGATAGCTCACCCTCAGCAGATCAATATATGCATCATCTTTGGAGTGTCGAAAAAAGAGAGGAAGGAGTAGGGAAACCATTTGAAAAAATAATGGCTGAAACCACCCAATATTTGGAGGAAAAAAAGGCACAAATATACAAATAAAATGAGCTCAATGAATTCTAAGTAGTGTAAACATGCAGAAACCACACAGAGACATATTACAATCGAACTATTAAGAGCCAGAAACAAAAAGAGAATCTTAAAGCATCAAGAGAAATTATATGTCATGTATAAGAGATTTCCATAAAACTATCAGTGAAATTTTCAGAAGAAAACATCCAGGTTGAAAGGCAGTAGATGATATATTGAAAAGACTGAAAGAAAGAAAACTATCAAATGAGAACTCTATAACTAGCAAAAATACCATCAAAAATGAAAGAGAAATCAAGACATTCTAGTCACACACAAAAAAAAGGCTGAAGAAGTTCATTTCTACTAGACATGGCCTACAAAAAAATGCCAGAAGCTCTCCATGTTAAAACTAAAGGATGTTAGCCCTGGCTGGTTGGCTCAGTGGTAGAGCGTCGGCCTGGCGTGCAGGAATCCCAGGTTTCATTCCTGGCCAGGGCACACAGGAGAAGCGCCCATCTGCTTCTCTACCCTTCCCCCTCTCCTTCCTCTCTGTCTCTCTCTTCCCCTCCCACAGCCAAGGCTCCATTGGAGCAAAGTTGGCCCAGGCGCTGAGGATGGCGCTGTGGCCTCCACCTCAGGCGCTAGAATGGCTCTGGTTGCAACAGAGCAATGCCCCAGATGGGCAGAGAATTGCCCCCTGGTGGGCATACTGGGTGGATCCCGGTCAGCCGCATGCGGGAGTCTGTCTGACTGCCTCCCCGTTTCCAACTTCAGAAAAATACAAAAAGAAAACAAAACTAAAACTAAAGGATGTTAAACAGTAACTCAAATCAAATGAAAATATAAAGTCTGTAGTAAAGGTAAATACATGAACAATATTAAAAAAAACCCAAACAGTATTATCAGCATTTTAGTTCACAACTTTGTTTCCTATTTTCAACAGGATACAGAAGACAAATATATAAATATAATTATAAATGTATGGGAATTGGTGCAAAATAAATAGTTATTTGGGACATCAAAAACACAAAGAAGATGGAGGTTAATTTATAAAAGAGTAGAGTTTTTGTATTGAAGTTAAACTGGTATCAATTAAGATACATTGTAATAACTTTAGGATATTATATGTAACCATGTGATAACAATGAAAATATGTATAGAATATGCATAAAAAGAAATGAAAAGGGAATCAAAATATGACTCTGCAAAACATTAACTAACATAAAGGAAGACAGTAGTAGAAGTAGTGAGAGATAAAAAAAAAAGGCTAGAAGACATACAAAAGAATAAAAAAATGTCAAAAGTAATTGTTTTCCTATCAGTAATTATTTTAAGTATAAATGAATTAAACTCTCTAATTAAAAGAGATTGACAGAAAGCTTTTAAAAACAAGACCCAATTACATATTGTCTGTTAAGAGACTTACTTTACCTATAAGGACACACACAGATTAAAAGTGAAAGAATGGGAAAATATAGCCTATGAAAACATACACCAAAGGAGAACAGGAGTAGCTGTACAAATATCAAACAAAGTACACTTTAAGTGAAAACTATTACAAGAGATGAAGATCATTATGTAATGATAAAAGAGTCAATTCTCCAAAAAGATGTGACAATTATTATTATTATTTTAGCAAGAGAGAGAAGAACAGACAGGGACAGACAGACAAGAAGAGAGAGAAGAGAAGCATTAACTCATAATTGTGGCACCTTAGTTGTTCATTGATTGCTTTCTCATATGTGCCTTGACGGGGGAGCTCCAGCTGAGCCAGTGATCCCTTGCTCTAGACAGAGACACTGGGCTTCAAGCCAGCAACCACTCAAGCACTCAAGCTGGATGAGCCTGAACTCAAGCCAATAACTTCAGGGTTTTAAACCTAGGTCCTCAGTGTCCCAGGTCAATGCTCTATCCACTGAGCCATCACCTGCTCAGGTCAAAAAGATGTTAACAGTTTTAAATAGACTACTTTCAAATCACTGGGAAACGATTCTTTTTTTCATTTTCTGTTGCATGAGGTTTTAGAACTTTTTCTATATATTTCTGCATCACTGATTCCATATATGAAATCCGTTTTTTGATGCACGCTCTGGTTTTTATGCAATTTTAATTTCTTTTTGTTACAGTTAATGGCATGCATTGGTTTTTAAATTGGAGTTATAGGGCAATGACTCTTGGATTGAACATAAACACAAGGCAATTAATGTTTTACAAACATCACTTTTACATAATTGTAGTTGTGTTTTTTTTGTGTGTTTTTTTTTTTTTGTATTTTTCTGAAGCTGGAAATGGGGAGAGACAGTCAGACAGACTCCCGCATGAGCCCGACCAGGATCCACCCGGCACGCCCACCAGGGGCAGACGCTCTGTGCTCTGCCCACCAGGGGGTGATGCTCTGCCCCTCCGGGGCATCGCTCTGCCACAACCAGAGCCACTCCCGCGCCTGGGGCAGAGGCCAAGGAGCCATCACCAGCGCTTGGGCCATCTTTCCTCCAATGGTGCCTTGGCTGCGGGAGGGGAAGAGAGAGACAGAAAGGAAGGAGGGGGGGTGTGGAGAAGCAAATGGGTGCTTCTCCTATGTGCCCTGGCCGGGAATCGAACCCAGGTCCACCGCACGCCAGGCCGACGCTCTACCGCTGAGCCAACCGGCCAGGGCAATTGTAGTTGTTTTTAAATGTAAAAAATTATTATCTGATAAAAACACCCTCTAATTTTGCTTTAAGATTGAATCATGGCTTCTTTAAGTAGGCGTAAATGTAAGCATAGTCCTGACACCTTCTGTTCTATATGTGGCTGTTACAAACTTCAATGTCAAAGGCACAATCTTTCATCATTTGTGACACATGCATATATTGCCTATTTTCAAGTTCCCATTGGTGATCAAGACAAGAATTGGGCTCCTCGTATTGTGTCATAATTGTGAGGAAATGCTTTGTGACTAGACAAAAAGAAAACACAATGGAATGTCATTTGATATTCCCATGGTTTGGCGTGAACCTAAGGACCACAGCAGTGACTATTATTTATGTCTGATCCATACAAAGGTCATTGGCAAGAGAAAATGGCATATGATTGCATATCCTAATATTCCTTCAGCAATATGACCTATCCCACACTCTGAGACACTCCCGGTTCCAGTTTTCAATGGTTTCATTTATTCTAAGGATGAAGAAAGTGAACATGGTGATCAAGTGTATTTTGGTAAGATGCATGAGGAAATGGTTGTAGAATCTGAAGGGTTTGCTTCTGATGCCAAGCAGTCAGTAACCCCTCAGCAGTTTAACCAACCCAAATTGAATGACTTAGGAAGAGATTTGGGCCTATCAAAGAAAGCAGCTGAGTTATTAGCCTCCAGGCTTCAAGAAAATAATGTACTTAAGCAGTCAGCTAAAGTATCTCATTTCAGGAAGCATGAACAAATTTTTGTGGACATTTTTTCCGAAGACACACTTTGTTTAATGTCATGATAGTCTTCTCAGCCAGCTAGGTGTTACCACATACAGTACAACAAAATGGCGGCTATTTCTTGACAGCTCTAAATGATGGCAGACTACTGCTGGAGCATCAAATGAGATTGTCCTCAACAAATACACAAAGGCAAGAGCTACAAACGCAAATTTTTGCCTAATAGAATTTAAATGTTTTGCACAAATTTTATAATTAAAATAAGTGTTTTAATATGTTCTGTTTTGAAATTGTAGACAAATTCTGATGCAATCATATCTTTTAGTGTAGTAGTGTATTTACTGCATTATATAGATTATATTTTCACAAAGATGATGCCCAAAAAAGACATTCTACTTTATTATATTAAACTAAATGTTGAAAATTTTACAATAAGATGAAAACATAAAATCTTGAATTGCAAAAGAACTGTAGCTTACAGAGAAAAACTAATGTCAGATTTGAAATTACCACACTCGATTTAGGTAAGAACAAGTGTTTTTGTGGATAAAAGAAAAATTTTGTTCCCCAGTGAGGTGAATGGAATAACCAGACAGAAATTCTACAGAAATTAACACTATAGGAAACAAATTGGATAACCTCAATGAAATGGATAAATTTCTGGAAACACATAACTTACCAAGATTGCATTATTAAGAAATAAAAAATCTGGCCCTGGCCGGTTGGCTCAGCGGTAGAGCGTCGGCCTAGCGTGCGGAGGACCCGGGTTCGATTCCCAGCCAGGGCACACAGGAGAAGCGCCCATTTGCTTCTCCACCCCTCCGCCGCGCTTTCCTCTCTGTCTCTCTCTTCCCCTTCCGCAGCCAAGACTCCATTGGAGCAAAGATGGCCTGGGCGCTGGGGATGGCTCTGTGACCTCTGCCTCAGGCGCTAGAGTGGCTCTGGTCACGACATGGCGACGCCCCAGAGGGGCAGAGCATCGCCCCATGGTGGGCAGAGCGTCGCCCCATGGTGGGCATGCCGGGTGAATCCCGGTCGGGCGCATGCGGGAGTCTGTCTGACTGTCTCTCCCTGTTTCCAGCTTCAGAAAAATGAAAAAAAAAAAAAAAAAAAAAGAAATAAAAAATCTGAACAGACCTAGATCTGGTAAAGAGGTTAAGTCAGTAATCACAAACCTACTGACAAAAGAAAAGCTCAGGACCAGATGGCTTCATTGGTAAATTCCAGAAAACATTTAAAGGACAATTAATACCAACCCTCCTCAAAAATCTTTCAAAAAATTGAAGAAGAGGGAATATCTTTAAACCATGAGAACAACACTTCTTTGATACCAAAGCTTGATAAAGACATTACCAGAAAAGAAAACTATAAACAAATATCCCTGATATATACTGATACAAAAATTCTAGCAAACAGAATTCAAGAGCGCATTATATAAATTATACATGATGACTATGTGTGATTTATCCCAAGAATACAAGGGAAGTTCAACTTATAAAACTCAATCAATGTAATACAACATTTTAAGGGGATGAGGGAAACATACACATTCTCATCTAAATTAATGCATATAAACCACTTGACAAAACTTAACAACTATTCAAGATAATATTGAACACACCAGGAATAGAAGAAAATTACCTCAAATAATAAAGGCCATATATAGAAAACCTACAACTAGGTTTCTGTTCAGTGGAATAGAATAGTCTAAAAAGAAATCCTTCATATGCAGCCAAATAATTTTTTAGAAGCATGCTAAGATGATTAAATGGGGAAAGAACAGTCTTGTTAACAGATGGTGTTGGAAAACTAGATAACCAAACACAACAGGATTTGGCAATAATTTCTTGGATGTGACACTAGAAATACAAGCAACAAAAAAAAATTTTAAAAAAATGGACTTCATCAGATTAATTTGTGTGCATGTGTGTGTGTATGAGAGAGAGAGAGAAAGAGAGAGGTAGAGAGATAGATAGTGGGACAGACAGGGACAGACAGGTAGGGAGACAGATGAGAACCATCATTTCTTTGTTGCGGCACCTTAGTTGCTCATTGATTGCTTTCTCATATGTGCCTTGATGGGGGACGGGGGAAGGTGCTACAGCTGAGCCAGTGACCCCTTGCTCAAGCCAATGACCTTGGGATTTAAACTAGCAGCAATGGGGTCATATATATGATCACAAATTCAAGCTGGTGAGCCCACAGTCAAGCTGGATGAGCCCATGCTCAAGCTTGAGGTTTCAAAGCTGGATCTTCAGCATCCCAGGCAAATGCTCTGTCCATTACAAGCAAAAAATATTTCATGTTTCAAAGGACAAAGTAAAAAGTCAACTTATAGAATGAGAGAAAATATTTGCAAATCATATATCTGATATAGCCAGAATATATAAAGAACTCTTAGAACTTATTACCACTATTACCACTACCACCACCACCATCAACAAGAAAAACATGATTAAAAATTGGAAAAAGGAATTGAATAGTTATTTCTCCAGGGAAGATATACAAATGGAAAATAAGCATATGAAAAGATGTTCAACATTACTAATCATCAGGGCAATGCAAATCAAAACCACAATGAAATGCTATTCACATCAATTAGAATACCTATATATATCAATATATTGAATATATACTTTTTAATCAGAAAATAACTAGTGTCATCAAAAATGTGAAGACATTAAAACTCTTGTATATTGCTTTTAGGAATTTAAAATGTAGTTTTAGTCATTGTGGAAAATGGCATGACAGTCTCTCAAAAATAAATGTAAAGTTACCTATGATCCAACAATTCCATTTCTGGATATACACCAAAAATAATTAAAAACCGGAAGTCAAAACAGATATTTCTACTCGGGAGCATTATACATGATACATATTATAAATAAATAAAATGTGGTATACACAGTCATATAATGTTATTCAGCCTTACAAAGGAAGGAAATTCTGTGACATGCTACAATGTATATGAACCATGAAGACATTATGTTTAGTGAACTGTCACACACAAAAGGACAAAAATTACATGATTCTACACATACTTAGAGTAGTCAAATCAGAAGCAAAAAGTTGAATAGTGGTTCCAGGGGATTGAAAGAGAGGAAAATGAGGTGTTAGTAATTAATGGAGACAGAGTTTCATTTGGGAAAAACAAAAAAGTTCTGGCAATGGATGATGATGATGGTTGCACAACAATGTGAATGTACTCAAGTACAGAACTGTATATTTAACATAGATTAAAATGTTAAATTTTGTGTTGTTTATTTAACTAAAATTGTTAAAGTGGGGGGAAAATTAAATTAGAAATCATATTTATCAGTTTGGAAACTCAGTGATATAGTATTCCAAGTTTACTTCCATATAAAGAATAACTGACAGATTTTCTTTTACTTAATTGATAATTTATTCATTAAATACACAGAAAATGAAATGCTCTTTTTCTTTAGTTTTAGTGAGACCAAAGGTTGTACCCCAGATACACAAGCTAAAGAAGGTAAGATTTATTCTGTTTTACTTAAATGGAGAAGTATTTAAAGGAGGACTTTGTGTACTGCTTTGATAAATATTTTAATTACCAAATCTAAAGTTGATACTGTGTTGTTGTTTTTTATTATGAGTTTTAATTATATTTGGAAATTTGATCCAGTCATACATCATTCAGGTGTAAAAATGAGCCAACTGGTTTGCCTTATCTTAGTTATTAAGAGTTTATTAATGGTTTTGATAAAAAGTATGGTATAATATTATGATTTTACACTTACCATGCTCCTGTAAGAAGCAGCCACAAAATAAGGCTGTATAAAACTGTAGTTTCTGTCCAGGCCAAAATCCAAATCCATACTACAATTTTTTGAGCAGTTATTTTTCCTTGGTGTTTAGCTCTCCATAAATGTACCAAAAAAGAGAGGGGTGGGGTGGGAGGCTTCGGAGCTAAATATATTTGTTGACGTTAAAAACTGGCTAGTATGGATCTCATTTTTTCTTTTACTATCTTGGTACCAACATCTCAGAACATTTGTGAGGACTTTTTGGTCCTCTACTTGTTGAATCCTCAAAGGATCAAGGTGGTTCTAACAATGATAGCATGTACAAGAGAGAGAAAGTGCTGTATTTGCTGTTCAGTGGCCTTGAAACTTAAATCATAAGTTTACCCAGGATTTTTATATGACCCATGCAAAGGGTTACTAAAGAAGTATATTCTCTCATGGAAAGTAGAAATGAATATTATTTTTGTTAAGATGGTTCATAGTATAGCATTGTATGCATGCCAGAATTCTCTGAACATACCATAAGCAGAAGGTATCACAATAATCACTGATATGATAACCTGTGTTATGGATTCATAGGCTGTTATAGTGAAACAGAAACTACTTAATTTAATGTCCTTCATTGTTTATGTAAGGAAAATCAAGTTCAGGGTGAGGAAATGACTTGTCCAGAGTTACTGTGAGTCAGAGGGAATCAGTTTAGACTCATAAATCCAGTTTGATTTGTTTTTTCTTACTTTGTTCCAATGATCAAACTTAATTCTTATATCCTTTAGTAGTACTGCAGCTGTCCAATTCAATCATTTATTTATTCATTTGTTTAGATTTACTGAGCACGTCCTTTGTGTTACATCCCATTTGTGACTGATAGCATCTTTGCTCCTCATAGAATTTACATTGTAATTTGGGGCAGGGCATCAAAGAATAAGAACATAAACAAAGTAACTTCATATAAATACTTCCAATCTCATTTAGGACAAAAACCTACATCATCTGGACATTACTCAAACCCCCCAGTAGCTCTGATCACCTCCACTGTTTCTATTTCTGGCTCACTCTGCTCCCACCATGGCACTACCTACACTACTTCTTTGCTTGTTTTCCATACTGGCCCTTATTATCTAACTGTCCATTTTTTTTCACTATCTACTTCTAGAATATAAGCTCCATGAAGATTATAGCTATATTTCCAAGAACTTATAACAGGCATATAAGTAGGAGGAACCATTTAGTAAAATAGGAGAGACTGTAGGAGTAACTAAAGGGAGGGGCACAAAAATTCTGTTTTGATTATGTTGAGATTGAGGTATCCATTAGATATTCAAGTTGAGGTATCACATAAGCAATAGGTTAAGTCTGGAGTTCAATGGAGAGGTCAGGGTTGAACACATACATTCTTAGTTTTATATAAAATATACCATAACATTTTAAATAATTTCAACCTCAATGTCTGAGATCCTCAACTATCAAGAACTTTCTGCAAATCTTCATCAAAGAACTAAGACAGTGTCTATAACTTTTAAGGAAAGGACAACAGATGTAAACCTCCAATGTAGCGAAGATGTTGAAATTTTCAGAAAAAAGTTTTAAAACTGATTATAAAAATTTCCATGAAGTAATGGCAGATATGCTAGAGTCAAATGGAAAGTAGATGTTCCCAGAAGAACTTAATATTTTTACTCATCGAACACATGTGGTAGAATCTGCTCCCTGCTTTTGGATTAGAGATTCTAACTCTAATTCTCACACATTATAGTTATTTAGACATTTATTTTTAATTAGCAATATCTGCCCACCCTTAGGGGTTTCTATTCATCTGATAGTTTGTGAAACAGGGACTCATGTTTTTGTTTTTTTTGTTTTTTTTTTAAATTTCTATAAATTACTCTGTTATGCAGACAATAAGGAGAATCAGTGCTGTAAGCAGTCTCTGCTCCATTCTCTTCCTCGGGTCTTCGTTTTGAATATAAGCTGCCTCAATATTTTATATAATCTATATACAACATATTTTATGTTGCATGTTTTTAGTTAGTCTTCATTGATTTTTCACTTTCTTTTCTAATTGCTAGCATTATGAAATATCTATAATGAAACCCAGCTATCTTTCCCAGACTATTCTATGCTTTCTAAGAAAATTGCTGCTTCTGCATTCAAAGAGGTGATAAAAGCCTACAAAGTGGAGCAAGTACTAAGTCATGTTCCCTGCCCAAACAGGTCCACAGAGCTACTTTATTGTTCCAGGCCTCACAAGAGCCAAGATTTCCATTAAAGAAAGTGGAGTTATTTAGTGAACATCCATTCACTTCTCCCCTTGTCATTATTTCTATTACCAGAGAGTTTATGATTATTCAAATTTTGCCAAAAGAGGAAGAAGCCAGACCAAACTGGCATTTTTTGTGACTTAAGATATCTGTGTCTTTAATCATAGTTTGGTGGTAGCTAAGGTCCATAGAATCAATCCGAAGCAAAAATTGGCCAAAAATTATGAGCCTAAATCTCAGCAAACTTTTAGGCATATCTCGTGTAGTGGCCAACGAAAGACTAAGCACTTTGCTGTGTCTTGGCAGTTTATTACCACCTCTGAAGGAAACAAGAATATTCTATGTAATGTATACCCCTCAAAGGAAGTCATTCTGGAAATAAAATATACTATCTTATTAACATTCCTCCTGGAATGAGTGGCTTATCTCTTGCAGCATTTATTTATACCTTTAATAATTATGGAGCTGAAATAATATTTACTATTTATACATACAGCAACTTACTGTTTATTATACAGTGCTCTTACTTTAACTCAAACCAAAGCGGTCATAGAAACATTTATTAGGTACCTGCTATCCCCATTTTATTAAAGACAAAAGTAAGGGTGGGTTATTCAAGGCCACTCCACAGATCGTAAGCTGTAGAGCTGGGATTCAAGCATAGACTGCTTAACTTTAAAGCCTAAGCTCATTCAACATCACCAGAGTTGACACACTCAATTTTCACAGGAGCCAGATAGGTAATATAAACACGAGGAGTAGGTTGAGCTAGGGGCTGATGACCCCCTCGAGATGGACAGCCCCTTCTAAACGCGGCAGCTGCTGCTCAGCTCCAGCCACTGGCATGCTGCCTTGCTGCCAGGCCTTCCAGTTCAGGTATTAGCACTTTTCAAAAGAAATTGGAGATGAAATTTTATGGAAAAATTCCTGACTTTTAAGCTTTATCAAATAATTCAAAGTTTCTGTTAAATGCTTTGTGGACCAAAAACAAAACAAAAACCAAAAAACTGTCCCTATTCCCTACACCATTCAATACCCCTCTGCCAATCTCAGAGCCCTAATTTACAAAAGAGGAAATGGAGGTAAATAGCTGCCTGAGGTTCTGCAGTCAAAAAAGTTCAGCTTTTAAGGCTCAAAAATAGGTCTTCCAGCTTTGATCTTACATTCTTCCTTCCTTCCACGCCGTAGTTCCCTATAATTGCCATTGCATTCCAGAATGAGGCCCACATTGGATAATGACCAAAGACAGCCTAAAGTTCTGTGCAAAGAACTATTAACTGATAAACATATTCTCTCTGGAGATGAGTTCTATATATGCTATGAACCTAGGATAACAGCCTCTTACGAGTTTTGAACAAGATGCAGGAATCTAAAACTGAATATAGAACCACCCAGGATACATCTTAACAATGAGGATTCCAGGACCCTCTCCAGACTAGTAAATTAGCAACTCTAGGTACTAGTTAGTGCTCAGGAGTCTGCATTTTGAACAAGACCACCACGTTTCAAGAACAGATACTCATTTTACCTCTTCAATGAGGATTTCAGAAGTCTTGAGCCAGTGCCTCAATTATGTTAGTATAATTTATATCTTGCTTTTTTAGAATGCACATCTTTCTCTTTCATCCATGCTTTTGTATTAGCTGCTGCAGATTGTGGCCTTTTCTTCTTTAATTCTTATGTGAGTTAATCCCGCCTTCCAATAATCCTGCCCCCCCCCAAAAAAAAACCCCTCTAAACCAATTTTTTGGTCTTATTTATTGTTAAATTTGCTGTCAGCTATTTTAACTTAATCATAGAAGCTATATCTTGCTAGAGAAGACAAAGTTTGGTAAATATAAGAGGTAAAGCCATGAACTTGGGTATGTACTGAAATTAAGAAAATACGGACTTTTATTGTCTATGTGTTTTCATGTCTTATCACATCCTATCATAAATTTTCAGAAAAGTACATAAATGCTCACTTCTGTCTTTATCTATAAAATAATTTTGTTAAGTTAAAATATATTTTTGAAGAGCCCATGTACTAAATAAATGAAATTCAAATGCATACTGTTATCTA